>NW_027256978.1:80000-115851 GCF_029215685.1 Pituophis catenifer annectens | reverse complement strand
TGGCCAAGCTTGAATGCCCTTCATTTAGAACCTGACACTTAATGGATTGCCTCTTCCAGCAGGCATCTCCCCAAACTTTATGACCTGCAGAGATCACACATCACGCGGGGGAAGTGGAGATGACCTTCTCTTTCATGGCGGCCAACTTTGAGAAGGTTTTCATTGACTGGTTTTCAGCTCAGGGTGAAGGCCGGGTTCTGGAGACCCCTGTCCTAAAGCAAGACCAGGTCGCAGGTGCGAGAAGGTGGGAATGGTTGAAGTGAGAACGACAGAGAGGGAGAAGGATGATTGGCAGATTGCAAAGTCCTTTTTCAGCCATAAGTCAGGCGGAATCCGTGGAACTCACTGCCACAAGATGGCCTGGCTTGCTTGTGGGGCCGGAGAATGGAGGAAAAAAAAGGGGGGAAACTTATGGGAAGAGGGATGCAGATTCTTCCATACAGGGGGTCCTCGGTTTACGACCACAATTGGGACTGGGGGTGGTTGTTAAGTGAGTCCCACCAGATTTTTCTAACCTTTTTTTTTTGGCTGTAGTTGTAAAGCAACTACAGTTGCAGTATCTTTCCCCTGGAGTGGGGAGGGAATGGAGATTTTGCAGTATCCTTCCCCTGGAGTGGGGAGGGGAATGGAGATTTTGCAGTATCCTTCCCCTGGAGTGGGGAGGGAGTGGAGATTTTGCAGTATCCTTCCCCTGGAGTGGGGAGGGAGTGGAGATTTTGCAGTATCTTTCCCCTGGAGTGGGGAGGGAATGGGGATTTTGCAGTATCCTTCCCCTGGAGTGGGGAGGGAATGGGGATTTTGCAGTATCTTTCCCCTGGAGTGGGGAGGGAATGGGGATTGTGCAGTATCCTTCCCCTGGAGTGGGGAGGGAGTGGAGATTCTGCAGTATCCTTCGCCAACACACACACACCAAGCCACGCCCACCAAACCACACCATGCCATCAAGCCACACCCACAGAACCGGTAGTAAAAATAATTTGGATTTCAGCACTGGGTTAAGAAAATCACTGCAGTTGTTAAATGAATAATGTGGTCCTTAAGCGAATCACGCTATTCTCCCCCCCCCCCGGTTGACTTTGCTTATGGGAAGGTTATACAGGTAGTCCTCAACTTATGACCATAAGTGAGCTCAAAGTTTCTGTTGCTAAGTGAGAAATTTGTTAAGTGGGTTTTGCTCCATTTTGCGACCTTTCGTTGTTAAGCGAATCACTGCAGTTGGTCGAGGACTGCCTCTATTGGCTTTGTTTTTCTGCAGGGAACATGGTGACAGTCGCAAGTGAGAGGATCGTAAGTCCCTTTCTGCGGGGACATTCTGACGGTCATAAGTGTGAGGATCGTAAGTCCCTTTCCAGAGCACTGTCGTATTTCCGAATGGTCATTAAACGCATCATCGTAAGTCGAGGACTTCCTCTCCTGGCTTTGCTTTTCTGCAAGGATCTGCGTTATGATGGTCGTAAGTTTGAGGACCGTAAATCCCTTTCCAGAGCACTGTCGTAATTCCAAATGGTCGTTAAACGGATCATCACAAATCGAGGACTGCCTCTACTGGCTTTACTTTTTGGCGGGGATCTACGTTGTGATGGTCGTAAGTGTGAGGTCCATAAGTCCCTTTCCAGAACGCTGTTGTAATTCCGAATGGTCCTTAAAACACATTGTCGTAAATCAAGGACTGCCCGTACTGGCTCCAACTCGACTTGAACTGCAAGCTGGGTGGCCTCCCAAAAATTGTTAATGATAAAAATAATAATAATAAGCATTGCCATGCCTCCGTTTGATTCCCGGCTGAAAACAAAAATTGGCAAGCGTCCGTCTTTAATTCAGATTTCCATCTGGAGTCTCACCCGTTTTGGCAGCCACGATGCGCCGCGGAAGCTTCCGGCTTTTGAAACAGAGATGGCACGTTCCCAACCTGGGGAACCTGTAGGGTGGGTTCCCAACTCCATCATCCACCGCCAGCCTGAACTTTTGCTACACTGCCCGGAGCGGAGGGGACGGGACGCCGGAATCCAAGATACTCAGAAAATACGGGGGGGGTGTGTGGGAGTGGGGGGAGGTGAGTGTTTGACTTACAACCGCAACGGCGTCCCCAAATTTGTGTTGCCTAAACCAGACCGTTGCTCGGTGAATTTTGCCTCGTTTTATGACCTCTCTTGCCGCAGTCGTTAAGTGAATCCCTGCGCGTAAGACAGCGGAGAAGTGCCCTTGACTTTGCTTGTTCGGAAGGTTACAAAAGGGGATCATGTGACACACACACACATACATAACCTATTGCGACAATGTGATCGTCCTAAATACATGCCGGTCAGTGGCGATTTCTCCCTGGTTCGGGACCGGTTCGCAAGAACCGTTTGTAAAACCAGCAGGCGGCTCCGCCCATCGACCCCGATGTCCTCAGGAAGCTTCTGCACACCTACCACCTCTAGCTGGCCACGCCCCCAGCTGTCAGCCACCCAATCGCCGCTTGCCGTGCCTGCCTGCTCGCCGCTCGCCCCGCCCAGTCATTCCTCATCTTGTCTCCCCGGCATAGCACACCGGGTGGCTCCTCGCTTGCGTTGACCGCACAGTCTCTGCGGCTTGCCTGCCTTCCCACACGGTGCCTGCGGCCCAATTGATCTTACGCTGATCTGCCTGGGTAAGTAAGCCTGCGAGTCGCGGCCTAGCTAGCTGCCCCCTACCACCGTCTCCGGCTGACTGCCCTACTCTCTTCCACAGGGCCTGCAGCCCCGCCATGGTTCCCTTCCTTCCCCATGGCCTTCCCAGCGCTCGTAAGTGTGGAACCAACGGCCCTCAGTCTCACTTTTCTTCCACGCCCCTGTCGCTTTAAACAATCATTAAGCGATCCGTTGCAAGTCGAGAGCTACCTGTAGATTTCTCCTGGTTTGGGGAAGGTAGATCGGTCAACGTGCCCCGCTGGCCAACATCCCAAAAGACCAGCTCCAGGATCCAAAAAGATCTCGACCGATTTGAACAACGGGCCCTTATCCCGCAAAATGAAATTTAATGTGGGGGGAAAAAGCAAAGTTTTACATTTAGGGTTTTTTTTAAAAAAAAAATCAAAGGGGTAAGTAGAGATTTAGGCAAGAGCTGGCTCAAAAACAGGAACCGCGAGATGGACTTCGGAGTCCCGGCGGACGATCACTTCAACATGAGCCAGCCATGTGCGGCAGCAGCCAAAAATACGCTCCCTGGTTGTAGCAAACAGAGGCGTAGAATTAAAATCACGGGAAGGATTAGTACCGCTTTGTAAAGCCTTAGTAAGGCCACACCTGGAAGCCTGCAACGAATTTTGGTCCTCACGTTATAAAAAAAAGATCTTGAGACTTTTGGAAAAAGTGCAGAGAAGAGCAACTAAGAGGATCAAAGACCCGGAGATTAAAACATACAAAGAACGGTTGCAGAATTTGAGTTTGGTCAATCTGGAGAAAAGAAGAATTAGGGGGGACATGAGAGGAGTATTTCAGTATTTGAGGGGCTGCCAAAAAAGATGAGGGGGTCAATTTATTCTCCGAAGCACCAGAAGGCAGGACAAGAAGCAACGGATGGAAACTCATCAACCTGGAACTAAGGAGAAACTCCCTAACATGGAGGACAATTCACCAGTGGAACAGCTTGCCACCAGAAGTTGTAGTTGCTCCAACACTGGAGGTTTCGAAGAAGAGACCTGACTTGTTTGAAATGGTATATATAGCTTCTCCTGCTTGAGCAGAGGGCTGGACTAGAAGACCTCCAAGGTCCCCTTCCCAGCCGGATTCTATTCCTAAATCGTGCGGCACTCTAGCCGCAGAGCAGAAGTGGCTTTCGCTTACCTTCGCTACCGGTTCGGAACGGTGAACACGAGCGTCCGTGATGACGTCCGGGCGGGTGGGCAGAGCCTCCCCGAACCGGAACGAACCGGTAGAAACCCCACCAACTGCCGCAGAGCCTCCGTAGTCAGGGGCAGTCTATCCGAACCCCAGGCACGTAGGATCGGCCCCGGCTTTCCGTCGAACGATTCGCGGCATCCCGCAACTTCTCCTTGGGCAAAAACAACACCAGACACACACACACACACACACAACGTTGCCCAAGAGAATGTTGTCATCCCTTCCTCGTTCAATACGCAACTTCGCAACTTCGCAACCCACTTTTCTTGTCAAGGAAGGAATAGGGAGGAACTGAGGATGGCCGGAAGAGATCGTACAAGCTGATAACCTCCGCCAGTTACAGCCTGCACGGCGTTCCTTTGAAACCCGGGTTTCGCTTCGGAGACTGGGCCGTTGGGTATGTTTTTTTTTTTTCCGCGCACAACCCAACCGAGAAGTCTGGGGAGATTCTCCAGTTTGCAAATGTTTTATTGGCACGCCAAACTATAAAATGCAGAGGAAAATAAAGAGCCGTGAAAAAGTAGGGTGAGTGGGGGAAACGAAGAAGGGAAGAAAAGAAAAGGAGGAATAGAGAGGGCAGAAGAAAGGAAAAAAGCATTCCTTTTCGCGCAGCGGAGGATAATAACATCACCCTCGACTTACAACGGTTTGTTCGAAGTTACAACAGCTCTGGGAAAAAGGGACTTATGACCGGTTTTTTTTTCACAGTTACGACCTTTCCAGCATCCCCAGGATTCAAAATCCAGATGTTTGGCCACCGGTTCATATTTATGATGGTTTGCGCGTCCCCGGGTCGAGAGGGCGATCCCCTTTTGTGACCGTCTGACGAGCAAAGTCAGAACGGGGAAGCCGGATTCACTTAATGACGGGGTTACAAAACTGAACCACCGCCACAATTCGCTGAACTGCCAAATGGCTCGTAAAACGGGGCCAAACTCGCTGAACACGTGTCCCCGCTTAACGACAGAACGTTGGGGCGCTCGATCGTGGTCGTAAGGCGAGGAAGGCCTGTACAACCTTAACGTTTTACTTTTACACATATAATATACACTAGCCCAAGGGTGGGTTTCACTTACTTTTACCACCGGTTCGCTGGCTTCGTGCTTCCAGGAGCAATGTGAGATCTCAGCTGCAATGTGAGATCTCAGAGACAGCTGAGATCTCACATTGCTCCTGGAAGCACGAAGCCGAGAACACCAGCCTGAAGATGACGAATGAGAGTTCGTCGAAACGTCGCCAAGACACTTCCAATTTTACGTGGGAGAAGACCCGAATAACCAAAGACCTACATACAAACACCCGCGAAAACCTGAGAAAACAAATATATATATATATATATACACACATACCAAATTTATATTTGCTGATAAAGAAATAAAGGGAGACTAGTATAGATCTATTTCAAGCTATTTAGCTCTCATCAGCTAGCCATACCCTTCCTTGGATTCGAACTTGGGCTAAATAATATCCGAGGAAGGGTTTGGCTAGCTGATGAGAGCTAAATAGCTTGAAATAGATCTATAGTAGTCTCCCTTTATTGCTTGGAGTTGAAAGGCGAAAGGGAAGCAGTATGCTCCCCCCCACATATTGGGGTAGACCAGGTGCTTGGACAATCCGGAAGCGACTTCCTAATAGAAAACAAAATTACATACGTTCTCTTCTTTGAATAAAAGAATCCATTTAACCATCTCTGCTTGTCCTTGCTGTGGGGAACAATAAATATTTCTACTTACTCGTTCGTCTTTCATTTTAGTCCATGGAGATTCTCAATCCTCCAGGTCCTTTTTTTCCTCCGCAAAAATAACTGGATTTTCTTGATTTTTTTTCCTTGAAGCCTTTTTTTTTGCTTCTGGTGTAGAAGCTTCTTCAGTTCTGAAATTCCCGGTTTGTTAGTTGTAAGTCGAGGACAATTCGTAGTGGAAGCTTGGAAGCAAGTTCCAGCAGAGATAGCGAGTTAACCAGAGGTGTGTATTCAGCCGGTTCGGACCGGTTCGCCCGCACCGGTAGCAGAAATCGTGGGTCGGGCCTCCTATCCCGCCGCGGCTCTATGCTGTCCTATTTAGGCATGTTTTTGAGGCCGGGCGCGTGCGTGGAAGGTGTGCGCGCGAGCAAAGCACATGCACGAAAGGCCGGGCGCATGCACGGAGGTGGCGCATGTGAGCGAAGCTAGCATTTGTGCACATTTTTGGTGCTGGGCAAACTGGTCGGTAAATTATGTGGATCAGTGGTGGGTTGCTCCTGGTTCGGACCGGTTCGCAAGAACCGGTAGTAAAACTGGTGGGAGGCTCCGCCCACCAACCCGGATGTCGTCATAAGCAATCTGTGCATGCGCATGAGTGAAGCGAGCGAGTGCCATCTCGTTGCGAACCGGTAGTAAAGGTAAGTAGAACCCACCCCTGATGTGGATCCCACCTCTGGAGTTAACCATCATTTAACTGAGTTTAAACATGCTTGGGACAAACTTAAAATTGTAAAATAATTAAAATTTTATTTTACTAAGCTTTCGTCGGCCATCGGCTGACATTGTCAGAGTATTAAACTACCATTACAGAGATCTCTGCCTTTATATGCCATTAATCAATTTGGCTATTTTAAAATTTTAAGTTCCGGAGCTCGCAGGATGTCTGCTTCTTTCTTTACTAATATACCTGGAACTCGTATTTTTAGAGTAGTTTGTTATATATATATATATATAACTAACACACACACACACACACACACACACACACACACACACACACACACACACACATATATATATATATATATATATATATATATATTCCCGAGAACTGTCTTTCATGGACTAATTTGACCTAGAAATATTTGAACCCAGCTGCTAAATGCTGGCAAGTTACACAAAGACATAATTGTTTTCTTCTTGGAACAAAGCATAATTGGAATTCTTTTTATTCAACAGCCGCAGAGTTTTCGGCGGGACGGCTTTTTAACGTTGGAAACAACTGCACTTATTTCTGTTTTTTCGTTTTCTCATACGGAACTTTCTCATTCTCTTCTCTCTCTCTCTCTCTCTCGATTTTCCGTATCCCAATAAAAATAAATTGCAATAAAAATAAAAATAATAATAAAGAAAACGGTACTCTAGCAATGAGATTAAAATCTGGAAAACGGAAACGAACCGAATGCTATAATTTGCAGGGTGAGTTTTAAAAAGAAGGCTTACCTGGCAATGTGCGGCTTCCACACGCTTTAATTGTGACATCCGAGAATCATCTGTGGGGAAGTGGCTGAAGCTTTTTTTTTTCCGCATGTAAATGAATGACTTCATAAGGCAGTCCTTTGATATACCGGTGCGTCATGAACGATTGCAGGTTGCGCTCTGGGTTTGCACAAGAGGTAAAATTTATGAATTACGGTAACTAGAATTCCGCCCTCTCTTCCTCCCTCCCTCCTCCTGCTTGCAAACCTCCCTCCCTTGTAGCTTTGATGGCGTTCCCTAGTTGGGTGATGAAAGGTCGGCGAGAAAACCTGCCAGCTCAGAGAGCAACAAGGATCCCAGAGTCCTCCCCGTCCTCCTCTCCAGATGCCACATAGTTGGGTCATGGAACGTTTGCAAGGAAATAGAGACCTCCAAGGGCCCCACAGTCGTCATCCTTCTCTTCCTCTTCTTCCTCCTCCTCTTCCTCCTCCTCCTCTTCCTCTTCTTCCTCTTCTTCTTCTTCTCCTCCCTCCTCTTCTTCCTCCTCCTCTTCTTCTTCTTCCTCCTCCTCCTCTTCTTCTTCCTCCTCCTCTTCTTCCTCCTCCTCCTCTTCCTCTTCTTCCTCTTCTTCTTCTTCTTCTCCCTCCTCTTCTTCCTCCTCCTCTTCTTCTTCTTCTTCCTCCTCCTCCTCTTCTTCTTCTTCTTCCTCCTCCTCTTCTTCTTCTTCCTCCTCCCTCTTCTTCCTCCTTCTCCTCTTCTTCCTCCTCCTCCTCCTCATCTTCCTCCTCCTCTTCTTCTTCCTCTTCTTCTTCTTCCTCCTCCTCCTCTTCTTCTTCTTCTTCCTCTTCCTCTTCTTCCTCCTCCCTCTTCTTCCTCCTCTTCTTCTTCTTCCTCCTCCTCTTCCTCTTCTTCCTCTTCTTCTTCTTCTTCTCCCTCCTCCTCCTCTTCTTCCTCCTCCTCTTCTTCTTCTTCCTCCTCCTCTTCCTGTTCTTCCTCCTCTTCTTCTTCTTCCTCCTCCTCTTCTTCTTCCTCCTCCTCTTCTTCTCTCTCCTCCTCTTCCTCCTCTTCTTCTTCTTTCTCCTCCTTCCTCCTCTTCTTCTTCCTCCTCCTCTTCTTCTTCTTCCTCCTCCTCTTCTTCTTCCTCCTCCTCTTCCTCTTCTTCTTCTTCTTTCTCCTCCCTCTTCTTCCTCCTCTTCTTCTTCTTCCTCCTCCTTCTTCTTCCTCCTCCTCTTCTTCTTCCTCCTCCTCCTCCTCGCAAATGCCAATCCCTCATAGCACTGATGATGAGCACTGATGATGTTACCGTAAGGTCCCCAAATACACTTGAGTCACCAGAATGCCAAAGAGAGAGACTCAAGACGAGGCTTGCAAAAAAAAAGCAGATTTTATTTATGGCCAAAAACAAAATACTGGGTGGAACTATATCCAGAACATACAGATACAATGCATGCAAGGAGATAGCCACACCTTGGGGAAGGCATGGCGTCCTTTTATACCCTCAGAGACGTCAGCTTAGTACCCAACTCTGGCCTCCTAATTTAGGTTTGTGTATTCCTTGTTGCCCTGCAAGGGGGAATAGAAACTTCCCCAATTAGTTTTATCTTAAGCATTTCTTTGTTTACTCAATTGGCCACTTAGGCCCCTGGCCCTGGAAAGCAGGAGTTTATCCAGATCAAACATAAATTAGGACTGAGGTGTAAATTATCCCTTGGAGATAGTACCATGCTCTTAGATGGCACAAAAAAAAAAAAAAAAAAAAACAGGGAGAAGATTGATATCAGGTCAAATGGCAGGGACATATGTTGGACAAATACCAGATACATTACAGGAGATACAAATATAAAGGCATATATGCATTACAGGAACCTAATGGTTACAGAATCTAGTATACCAGTATATCATATTCTAGTATTATTTATTATATCCTTATTATTGTTTCCCTTCATTACCGAGTTGGGTCATGAAATGTCTGCTAGAAATCACCAAGCTCAGAGACCATCACGGACCCCACACAACTCCTCCTCCTCCTCTCCTTCCTCTCCTTCCTCCTCCTTGCAAACCCCACTCCCTTCTAGCACTGATGTTGTTCCCTAGTTGGGTCGTAAAACGTCTGCAAGGAAACCACCCAGCCGAGAGAGCCCGAACGACCCCGACGAAGTTTCAACCCTCAGTGACGAACTTTCTCTTCTACAAGCGTTGGTGCATTTGTCCGATTTCGACCGTCTGGAGGATACGATGCAGAAATGCAAGCTCTGCCAGAGGGATAGAGAGAAAGGAAAGAGCCAGGCAGGGAACCGTGTCTTGACTTGGGGCCAAATAAGGAAACCCGCACAGAGAAACCCACAAACACACATTCCTTCTGCAAATCGGCTTCCTCATTTTTTTTCCAAAGCAACTTAACCAGAGGCCGGTTCAGTTCGAGAAGGGGAAAGTCAAATGTTTATTCTTATGCATGTTGTGTCATGCCCTTAATGGATGTTCGGGTGCCGGGATCAGAAAGGGATGGAAAATTTAAAGGGCACTTGGAAAAGGAGGCAGCTGTTGCTCTGCTTCGCAGGAGAACAAGCCAAAATTAGAAATGCGTGCAGGAAAACAAGCCAGAATTAGAATTGTGTGCAGGAAAACAAGTGAGAGTTATAAATGCGTGCAGGAAAACAAGCCAGAGTTATAAATGCATGCAAGAAAACAAGCCAGAGTTATAAATGTATGCAGGAAAACAAGCCAGAGTTATAAATGCGTGCAGAAAAACAAGCCAGAATTAGAAATGCACATAGGAAAACAAGCCAGAATTAGAAATGCACGTAGGAAAACAAGCCAGAATTAGAACTGCGTGCAGGAAAACAAGCCAGAGTTATAAATGCATGCAGGAAAACAAGCCAGAGTTATAAATGCGTGCAGAAAAACAAGCCAGAATTAGAAATGCACATAGGAAAACAAGCCAGAATTAGAAATGCACGTAGGAAAACAAGCCAGAATTAGAACTGCGTGCAGGAAAACAAGTCAGAGTTATAAATGCATGCAGGAAAATAAGCCAGAGTTATAAATGCGTGCAGTAAATAAGCCAGAGTAATAAATGCATGCAGGAAAACAAGCCAGAGTTATAAATGCGTGCAGAAAAACAAGCCAGAACTAGAAAGATGCGTGCAAGAAAACAAGCCAGAATTAGAAATGCGTGCAAGAAAACAAGCCAGAGTTAGAAATGCGTGCAGGAAAACAAGCCAGAATTATAAATGCGTGCAGGAAAACAAGCCAGAATTATAAATGCGTGCAGGAAAACAAGCCAGAGTTATAAATGCGTGCAAGAAAACAAGCCAGAATTAGAAATGCGTGCAGGAAAACAAGTCAGAGTTATAAATGTGTGCAGGAAAACAAGCCAGAATTAGAACTGCGTGCAGGAAAACAAGCCAGAATTATAAATGCGTGCAGGAAAACAAGCCAGAGTTATAAATGCGTGCAAGAAAACAAGCCAGAATTAGAAATGCGTGCAGGAAAACAAGTCAGAGTTATAAATGTGTGCAGGAAAACAAGCCAGAATTAGAACTGCGTGCAGGAAAACAAGCCAGAGTTACAAATGCATGCAGAAGAATGCAGCATCAGAAGTGAAGGAGAAACTGCATATTTGGTTAGCATGCCATCCAACGATCCCATATTCGCAATCAGGGTCCCAAAAGTCAAGATGGAGACTGCGCCTCGGAGATGGAAGCCTCTCCGCCGAACGGCATGCAGGTAGTCCTTGACTTACAACCGTCCATTTAGTGACCGTTCAAAGTTTCAACGGCGCTAAAAAAAGTGACTTAGCAATAGCACTTAGACTTATATGCCGCTTCACAGTGCTTTACGGCCTGCTCTCAGTGGTTTACAGAATCAGCCTCTTGGCCCCCTCAACAATCTGGGTCCTCATTTTACCGACTTCGGAAGGAAGGACGGAAGGCTGAGTCAACTTGGAGCCTGGTGAGATTCGAACTGCCAAATTGCAGGCAGCCGGCAGTCAGCAGAAGTAGCCTGCAGTACTGCACTCTAACCACTGCGCCACCGTGGCTCACGAACCTAGGACCGTTTTTCACATTTAACGACCGTTGCAGCCTTCCCGCGCTCGCGTGATCCAAATTCAGATGTTGGCGACGGACTCACACGTACGACCGTTGCCGTGTCCCAAGGTCATGTGATCGTCTTCAGCGACCTTCGGATGAGCAAAATCAGCCGGGAAGTGACTGAAAAACCCTCCTACCAACGTATCAGCTGCGGTGATTCCCTCAACAACCTTGGCAAGAAATGGGGGCCAAACAACACATACACGTCTCACTTAACGGAAATTTTGGGCTCCATTGTGGTCGTAAGTCCCCACAGGCTCCTTGATTGCAATAAATGTCAGCAGGGTTCAAAGGACTAACAGCGAGAATATCTAAGTTGGGGACTTTAAGACTTCAACTCCCAGAATTCCCCAGCCAGCCACATAGTTTAACTTTCTTAATAGATGGTGGGTATGCAGTAGATGTAATATGTCTTGACTTCAGTAAAGTAAAAAAAAAAAAGAGCTGGCTGGGGAATTCTGGGAGTTGAAGTCTTAAATCAGGGGTCTCCAACCTGGGCCATTTTAAGACGTGTGGACTTCAACTCCCAGAATTCCCCAGCCAGCCACGTAGTATAACTTTCTTCATAGATGGTGGGTACGCAGTAAGCATAATACGTCTTGACTTCAGTAAAGTGAAACAAAAGAGCTGGCTGGGGAATTCTGGGAGTTGAAGTCCACAAGTCTTTATTTATTTATTTATTTATTTATTTATTTATTTATTTATTTATATGCTGCCCTTCTCCGGAGACTCAGGGCGGCTTACAATGCGTTAAGCAATAGCCTTCATCCTTTTGTATATTTATACAAAGTCAGCTTATTGCCCCCACAAACTGGGTCCTCAATTTACCTACCTTAGAAAGGATGGAAGGCTGAGTCAACCTTGAGCCTGGGGAGATTCGAACTTGCAGTAATTGCAGGCAGCTGAATGTTAATAACAGGCTATTAGTCTGCTGCGCCACTCAGGCTCTTAAGTCTTAAATCAGGGAGTCTCCAACCTTGGCAACTTTAAGATTTGTGGACTTCAACTCCCAGAATTCCCCAGCCAGCCACGTAGTGTAACTTTCTTAATAGATGGTGGGTATGCAGTAAGCGTAATAAGTCTTGACTTCAGTAAAGTGAAACAAAAGAGCTGGCTGGGGAATTCTGGGAGTTGAAGTCCACAAGTCTTAAATCAGGGAGTCTCCAAGCTTGGCAACTTTAAGATTTGTGGACTTCAACTCCCAGAATTCCCCAGCCAGCAATGTAGTATAACTTTCTTCATAGATGGTGGGTATGCAGTAAGCGTAATATATCTTAACTTCAGCAAAATGGGGGGGGGGGGAAAGCTGGCTGGGGGATTCTGGGAGTTGAAGTCCACGAGTCTTAAATCAGGGGTCTCCAACCTGAGCAACTTTAAGATTTATGGACTTCAACTCCCAGAATTCCCCAGCCAGCCATGTAGTATAACTTTCTTCATAGATGGTGGGTATGCAGTAAGCGTAATATATCTTAACTTCAGCAAAGTGGGGGGGAAAGAGCTGTCTGGGGAATTCTGGGAGTTGAAGTCCACAAGTCTTAAATCAGGGAGTCCCCAACCTTGGCAACTTTAAGACTTGTGGACTTCAACTCCCAGAATTCCCCAGCCAGCCATGTACTATAACTTTCTTCATAGATGGTGGGTATGCAGTAAGCGTAATATATCTTATCTTCAGCAAAATGGGGAAAAAAAGAGCTGGCTGGGGGATTCTGGGAGTTGAAGTCCACAGGTCTTAAAGTGGCCAAGTTTGGTCGAAAGCAATGCATAATGTAGAGAAAACCCTTGAAGTCAGTTTAAGTGTCCGTGTCGTGATTGCGTAATGCGATTGTGGGTCGTTTCGGAGAGAGAGAGAAAGAAAAAAACGCACACTTTTGCTCGATTTGGAGTCCGTTTGGAAAAGAAGGCAACTGCAAATGAATTTGTCGGGTTTTGGCCTTCTGAACTCTTGTCACCATCCGGAAAGATGCGCCAACACACACAAAAAGAAAAACGACTTGAAATTCAGCATTTCTTCGAAAGGAAAACTCGAAAGTTGCGTAAAACAGGATTTATTTTGGTAGCGGAGGAAAAAAAAAAAAACAACCAGGCGCCTTTGACATGTTTGGTCACAAAAGGGCCTCTTGTCCTCAAATTAGTTACCTCAGAATTGCTCAATCAGCGGCCCCTGAACTCACAGAAGGGATCCGCAGCTAGTCCTCCACTTACGACCGTCCAAAGTTACAACGGCCCCGGATCAAAGTCCTGTGTTTCACAGTTACGACCTCCGCAGCCTCCCCGCGGGATCGACATTCATATTTGTGACCGTCGCTGGTGTCCCAAGGTCACGCGATTTTTTCCCCTTCTTTGCGACCTTCTGAGAGGAAAGCCGGATTCGCTTAACGACCGGGCCGCTAAGTTTATCAACGGCAGCGATTCGTTTAACGACCCTGGCAAGAAAGGTCGTAACGTAGGGGCAAAACTCACTTTTTAAAAAAATGCCTCGCTTAGCGACAGAAACTTCGGGCTCAATTTTGGTCGTAAGTCGAGGACTAGCCGTACAACGATATGACCTCGGACGCAAGTGCATTTCGCGATGGTTTCTCCTTTGCCTTGTCTGATTCCTGGAGGTGGAATTCGTGCATCTCTGATGCTCTTCATATCCTCCGTCCCTCCCCCCGGCTTTCGAAAGGAGAAAAAAAAAAATTGGGCGGGAACCCTCGTTGAGGACTAGCAACATGCGCAGGCTGAGCGACCCAGCGTCCTAGATTGTCGTGCTGTTTTCTATGTTGGGGGGATAGAGGTAAGTGTAAGGCAGCGTGAGGGTCTTATTCCGGCTGCCGATGGCCGAAGTGATGCGCTTGAGACGTTCCTGGAAATCGGCGATGAGCCGCTTCGGGGCTTCCTCCACAAAGAGTTGCTCGTCGTAGCAGCCCAGCGGTTTCTGCAGAAGGGGAAGAGAATAAACGGGGGTTGGAAGGGACCGCGAAGGTCATCTAGTCCAGCCCACTGCTCAAGAAAGAGACTCTACCCTTCTGGACAAAGGGCTTCTTTAAAAGCACTTTAAAAAGTGTAAAAAGCACTTTCAAAGCTCCATGAAAGAAAACAGGAAAGAAAACAACGGGAGGAAAAAAAAACAAGAAAGAAAGAGGAGAGGAAGGAAGGAAGGAAGAGAGAAAGGAGGGAGAGAGGAAAGGATGGGAGGAGGAAGGAAGGGGAAATAGAAAGCAAAAGAAAGAAAGAAGAAAAGAAATAACATAAGAAAAAAAGAAAGAGAGAGGAAAGAGAAAGAAAGAAAAGGAAAATGAAAATGAATGAAAGAAAACAGGAAAGAAAGAAAGAACAAAAGAAAAAAGAAAGAATGAGAGAGAAAGGAAAGAAAGAAAAAAATAGAAGGAAAATGAATGAAAGAAAAGAAACAGGAAAGAAAACAAGAAAGGGAGAAAAAAGTAAAGAAAGAGAGAAAGAAAGAAAGAAAGAAAGAAAGAAAGTAGGAAGGAAGGAAAAGAAAAAAGAACATAAGAAAAAAGAGAGGAAAGAGAGAGAAAGAAAGAAATAGAACGAAGGAAAATGAACGGAAGAAAGGAAACAGGAAAGAAAACAAGAAAGGGAGAAAAAAGTAAAGAAAGAGAAAGAAAGAAAGAAAGAAAGAAAGAAAGAAAGAAAGAAAGAAAGAAAGAAGACAGACAGAGACAGACAGACAGAAAGAAAGAAAGAAAAAAAGAAAGACAGGGAGGAAGGAAGGAAGAAAGATAGAAAGAGACAGACAGACAGAAAGAAAAGAAAAAAGAAAGACAGACAGGAAGGAAGGAAGGAAGAAAGATAGAAAGACAGACAGACAGACAGACAGACAGAAAGACAAGAAGGAAGGAATGAAGAAAGACAGAAAGAAAGAAAGACAGAAAGACAGACAGACAGAAAGACAAGAAGGAAGGAAGGAAGGAAGAAAGACAGACAGACAGACAGACAGACATAGATAGATAGATAGATAGATAGATAGATAGATAGATAGATAAATAGACAGACAGATAGACAGACAGAAAGACAAGAAGGAAGGAAGAAAGAAAGAATGGATGGAAGGAAGGAAGGAAAAAAGAAAGAAAGGGAGAAAGAAAGATAGATAGATAGATAGATAGATAGATAGATAGATAGATAGACAGACAGACAGACAGACAGACAGACAGACAGACAGACAGACAAGAAGGAAGGAAGGAAGAAGAAAAGAAAGAAGGAAGGAAGGAAGGAAGGAAGGAAGGAAGGAAGGAAGAAAGAAAGACAGACAGAAAGACAAGAAGGAAGGAAGGAAGAAAGACAGAAAGATAGATAGATAGATAGGTAGATAGATAGATAAATAGACAGACAGATAGACAGACAGAAAGACAAGAAGGAAGGAAGGAAGAAAGAATGGATGGAAGGAAGGAAGGAAAAAAAGAAAGAGAGAAAGAAAGAAAGAAAGAAAGAAAGATAGACAGACAAGAAGGAAGGAAGGAAGAAGAAAAGAAAGAAGGAAGGAAGGAAGGAAGGAAGGAAGAAAGAAAGAAAGAAAGAAAGAAAGAAAGAAAGAAAGAAAGAAAGAAAGAAAGAGAAAGGGCCAGGGGAGGGGAGGGGAGGGGACGCAGGGAGACCCTTACCATGTCGAGGATCTCGTTCTGCAGCACCCAGAGGACGGAGAGCACCTGGCTGGTGACGTTCATTTCCGGGATGGTGTCCAGGAAGTCCTGGAGCCTGAGGGGGGCCTTCGCCTGGGGAGGGGGCTTCCTCATGGACGAAGGCAGGTTGGGCATGAAAGCCCCCATCTCAAACTTCAAAGGACAAGAAGAGCGTCAGACAGAACGGAAGAATCCGCTAAAGCCTCTCATTGTAGACCAAGGGAAGGAGATGGGAAGGAGAAGGAGGGACGCAGGGAAGAAGGGAAGGAGGGAGGGAGGGAGGGAAGGAAGGAAGGAAGGAAGGAAAGGGAGGGAGGGAGGAAATGGGAATGAGAATGAGGGACGCAGGGAAGGATGGAAAGAGGGAGAGAGAGAGGAAAGGAAGAGAGGGAGGGGAGGGAGGAAATGGGAAAAAGAAGGGAGAGAGGAAAGGGAGGGAGGGAGGGAGGAAGGAAGCAGAGGGAGGAAGCAAGGAGATGGGAAGGGGAAGGAGGGAGGAAGGAAGGGAAGGAAGGAAGGAAGGAGAGGGAGGGAGGGAGAAGGAAGGAGATGGGAATAAGAAGGGAGAGAGGAAAGGAAGGGAGGGAGGGAGGAAGGAAGCAGAGGGAGGAAGCAAGGAGATGGGAAGGGGAAGGAGGGAGGAAGGAAGGGAAGGAAGGAAGGAAGGAGAGGGAGGGAGGGAGAAGGAAGGAGATGGGAATAAGAAGGGAGAGAGGAAAGGAAGGGAGGGAGGGAGGAAGGAAGCAGAGGGAGGAAGCAAGGAGATGGGAAGGGGAAGGAGGGAGGAAGGAAGGGAAGGAAGGAAGGAAGGAGAGGGAGGGAGGGAGAAGGAAGGAGATGGGAATAAGAAGGGAGAGAGGAAAGGAAGGGAGGGAGGAAAGAAGGAAGCAGAGGGAGGAAGGAAGGGAAGGAAGGGGAGGGAGGGAGGGAGGGAGAAGGAAGGAGATGGGAATAAGAAGGGAAAGAGGAAAGGAAGGGAGGGAGGAAGGAAGCAGAGGGAGGAAGGAAGGAGATGGGAAGGGGAAGGAGGGAGGAAGGAAGGGAAGGAAGGAGAGGGAGGGAGGGAGAAGGAAGGAGATGGGAATAAGAAGGGAAAGAGGAAAGGGAGGGAGGGAGGGAGGAAGCAGAGGGAGGAAGGAAGGGAAGGAAGGAAGGAAGGAGAGGGAGGGAGGAAGGAAGAAGAGGGAGGGAGGAAGGAAGGGAAGGAAGGAAGCAGAGGGAGGGAGGAAGGAAGGAGATGGGAATAAGAAGGGAGAGAGGAAAGGAAAGGAGGGAGGGAGGGAGGAAGGAAAGGAAGGAAAGGAAGGAAGGAAGGAGAGGGACGGTGGGAGGGAGGAAGGAAATGGAAGGGAGGGAGGGATGAATCAATGGATCAATGGGAAAAGCCATCATCGGGCGATCGGGGGGGGGAGGGGGCCACCGGCCAGATTCCTCCCCGTCCAGCGAGGATCCGGCCCGGCCTCACCTACCTGCCCGCCGTTGACCGCCGCATGGTGAGCCGAGCAGGTGAAGATGACCATCGTCAGGTACTTGATGAGTTCTGGGACGGACTGGATGGAGGAGGGGATGCCTGTGAAGAGAGGGGAGGAGACGTCTAGCTGAAATTCCCCCCCCCCGGACGAGGGAAAGGAGGCCAAGCAGCAATTCCTGGGGGGGGACAGAGGGGTTCAGCCCGTCTCACCAGTCGTTCCAGTCATAACTCTGGAATTGGATCTGGTTTTTCGACTGTTTTTACAACGGTCGTTAAGTGAGTCACACGGTCGTACATCTGAGAGTGCCTCGTTGGAAAAGGACGACAAGAAAGATAGGAACGCGCAAACAGAGGAAATACTGGGGCAGGTGTTCCTTGACTTATGACTACAGGTAATCCTCGATTTACGACAATTTGTTTAGCGACCGTTCAAAGTTACGACGGCACTGAAAAAAGGAACCTACGACCGTTGCAGCATCCCCATTGTCACGCGATCCAAATTCGGACGCTTGGCAAGCGACTCATATTTACGACGGTCGCAGCATCCCGGGGGTGTGCGTCACGTGATCCGCTTTTGTGACCTTGGGGAAAGCCGGATTCATTTAACAACCGTGTTCCTAACTTATTCATTGCAGTAATTCACTTAACGACTGTGGCGAGAAATGTCATAAAATGGGGTAGGAAGAAATCCACGTAACCAACGTCTTGCTTAACCACAGAAATTTAGGGCTCTGTTGTGGTCGTAAGTCGGGGACTGCCTGTACTTGTTTAGCGACTATTCAAAGTTACGACGGCACTGAAAAAAGGGACGTACGACCGTTATGATCTTCGTGGAATCCTCACAGTTACATGATCGAAATCCAGATGTTGCACAACTGGCACATATTGACAATGATCATGTGATCTCCAGGATGGAGTAGTGCAGTGGCCTAGAGGTGGAGCTCTCGCCTCACAATTAGGAGGCTATGAGTTCGATCCTAGGTAGAGGCAGATATTTCTCTCTCTGGGCACAATGAGAATATATCTGCCGAACAAAACTCCGTACTGGCGATCGGAACAGCATCCGGCCAGTAAAGCACTCAGTTGCACAGACTCCACCCCGCAAAGGATTATGGGGTCATTAAATGATATGTGATCTCCCGGATCATGTGATCTCCATTTGCGACCTTCCCAGCAGGCTTTTGACAAGCAACGTCACTGAGAGAAGCCTGATTCACTTAACAACTGACTGATTCTTTTAATAGCCGCAGTGTTTTGCTTAACAACCGTGGGAAAAAAAGATCTTAAGAGTGCACACACAACTCACTCAAATGCTTTTTTTTTCAGTGCCGTCGTAGCGGTGAATGGTCACTAAAGAAATGGTCGTTAAGTCGGGGGCTACCTGTATTCTACAGAATGGAATGGAACGGAATGGAATTGGCACCACCAGGAAAGAATGGAACAGAACAGAATTAATACCACCAGGAAAGAATGGAACGGAATGGAATTGACACCACCAGGAAAGAATGGAACGGAATGGAATGGAATTGACACCACCAGGAAAGAATGGAACGGAATGGAATTGACACCACCAGGAAAGAATGGAACGGAATGGAATGGAATTGACACCACCAGGAAAGAATGGAACGGAATGGAATGGAATTGATACCACCAGGAAAGAATGGAACGGAATGGAATTGACACCACCAGGAAAGAATGGAATGGAATTGACACCACCAGGAAAGAATGGAACGGAATGGAATTGACACCAGGAAAGAATGGAACGGAATGGAATGGAATTGACACCACCAGGAAAGAATGGAATGGAATGGAATGGAATTGACACCACCAGGAAAGAATGGAACGGAATGGAATGGAATTGACACCACCAGGAAAGAATGGAATGGAATGGAATTGACACCAGGAAAGAATGGAATGGAATGGAATGGAATTGACACCACCAGGAAAGAATGGAACGGAATGGAATTGACACCAGGAAAGAATGGAACGGAATGGAATGGAATTGATACCACCAGGAAAGAATGGAACGGAATGGAATTGACACCACCAGGAAAGAATGGAATGGAATGGAATGGAATTGACACCACCAGGAAAGAATGGAACGGAATGGAATTGACACCAGGAAAGAATGGAACGGAATGGAATGGAATTGACACCACCGGGAAAGAATGGAACGGAATGGAATGGAATTGACACCATCAGGAAAGAATGGAATGGAATGGAATGGAATTGATACCACCAGGAAAGAATGGAACGGAATGGAATTGACACCACCAGGAAAGAATGGAATGGAATGGAATGGAATTGACACCACCAGGAAAGAATGGAATGGAATGGAATTGACACCACCAGGAAAGAATGGAACGGAATGGAATTGACACCACCAGGAAAGAATGGAACGGAATGGAATTGACACCACCAGGAAAGAATGGAATGGAATGCAATTAATACCACCAGAAAAGAATGGAACGGAATGGAATTGACACCACCAGGAAAGAATGGAACGGAATGGAATTGATACCACCAGGAAAGAATGGAATGGAATGGAATTGACACCACCAGGAAAGAATGGAATGGAATGCAATTAATACCACCAGGAAAGAATGGAACGGAATGGAATTGACACCACCAGGAAAGAATGGAACGGAATGGAATGGAATTGATACACCAGGAAAGAATGGAACGGAATGGAATGGAATTGATACCACCAGGAAAGAATGGAACGGAATGGAATTGATACCACCAGGAAAGAATGGAACGGAATGGAATGGAATTGATACACCAGGAAAGAATGGAACGGAATGGAATGGAATTGATACCACCAGGAAAGAATGGAACGGAATGGAATTGACACCACCAGGAAAGAATGGAACGGAATGGAATGGAATTGATACACCAGGAAAGAATGGAACGGAATGGAATGGAATTGATACCACCAGGAAAGAATGGAACGGAATGGAATTGATACCACCAGGAAAGAATGGAACGGAATGGAATGGAATTGATACACCAGGAAAGAATGGAACGGAATGGAATGGAATTGATACCACCAGGAAAGAATGGAACGGAATGGAATGGAATTGATACCACCAGGAAAGAATGGAACGGAATGGAATGGAATTGATACACCAGGAAAGAATGGAACGGAATGGAATGGAATTGACCACCAGGAAAGAATGGAACGGAATGGAATGGAATTGATACCACCAGGAAAGAATGGAACGGAATGGAATTGACACCACCAGGAAAGAATGGAACGGAATGGAATGGAATTGATACACCAGGAAAGAATGGAACGGAATGGAATGGAATTGACCACCAGGAAAGAATGGAACGGAATGGAATTGACACCACCAGAAAAAAATGGAACGGAATGGAATTGACACCACTAGAAAAGAATGGAATGGATGTGGAAATGACACCACCAGGAAAGGAGAAAACCGAACGTTCCTCCCCGCGTCCAAGGATGAAGTACCTGAGGTCTCTTTGTTGAGGAACCCCTTGGCGAAGATCTCGGCTAGCCAAGCCTGCAACTCGACGTCTCCCTGGACAGCTGAATCGCTCTTGTAGTAGAGTCCGACGATGCCCGAGACGAAGCTGCGGGGAGGGAGGAGGAAAACATGTCTCTCCCAGAAAAAGAGGCTTAGCCGCCAGCTCCTTTTTTCCGCACCCAACATAAAGCCAACAAAGTTTATGGTTTGGGAGTGGGGAGTGGAGTGGAGTGGGGTTGGTGGAGAGGAGGAGGAGGAGGAGGAAGACTGAGGGGTCCTTGGTGCTCTCTGAGCTTGGCGGTTTCCTTGCAGATGTCTCATGACCAAACTAGGTAACGTCATCAGTACGAGAAGGGAGTGGGGTTTATGGAGAAGAGGAGAAGCAAAAGGAGGAGGAGGGGAGTAGTGTGAGGTCTCTACTATGCTCTCTCAGCTCAGTTGTTCTCTTGCAGATGTTTCATATGTAAAAAGAGAGCAGACCCCACTCTCTTCTAGCACTGATAACGTTCCCTAATTGGGTCACGAAACGTCTGCAAGAAAACCACCAAGCTCAGAGAGCACCAAGGACCTCTCAGTCCTCCTCCTCCTCCTCCTCCTCCTCTTCCTCCTCCTCTTCCTCCTCCTCCTCTCCACAAACCCTACTCCCTTCTAGAACTGATGATGTTCCCTAGCTGTGTTGTGGCCCGTCAGCGGCCTGTGCAGCTAGTAGCTGATTCCAACAGCGAGGAGGCTGGTGTGGTGCTGCGCCAGCAGCCTGTGCAGCTGGCATTCGAGTCGGACAGTGAGGAGGCTGGAGAAGATGTGGTGCCAGAGGCGGGGATTCAGCCAGGGCCTTCAGAACCTCCAGAAGCTCCCTTAAGTGAAGAGGACGAAGAGGAGGAGCCTCTTCTCGATGCCCGGGCACGCAGAGCTGCCAAAAGGCAGGAGTGGCTCCTCAGGAGGAGGTCTCCTCGAGAGTAAGGCTTGGGGCTAATTGGCCACTCCCCCAGCCTATTTAAGGAAGGACGACGACTGAGGCAATTTGCAGGGAACAACTTCGTTCAAATTCCTTCGCGTCTTGATTACGTTTGATTCGGCTCTTGTTTCTCTCTTATCAGTTTTCCTGCAAATTGCTTCTGGGCATTCTGCCAACCACAGTAAGATGACGGTTATCTGAAAGACCGTGCCTCAGAACTGAGTTATTCTTCTTTGGATTCTTGTCGGCTGTTCATGAGGTTAAATTAACAGCCCTTGTTCAGAAAAGACTGATTTATTGTACTTGTGTTCGAACAACTACTAAGAAAGCTCGTTAGTAGTCCTTAATTAGTTAATTAAGGTTTGTACGGATTATCTCCTATCCAAGTTTATGGTCGCAGGAGTTGGAGAGGTGGAACCTCCAGCTGTAGCTACGGGGCCAATATCCCATGGTTCCCAACCTCTCCCTCTTGCATGAGACTCGAATCCACCACCTTTGCAACCTCCATTCATCAGGCTGAAATTACGATGGTGGACGATTCTGGCTCCTTTGTCGCCCCTTCCAAGCAGCCTGTTCCCCAGTTCTGGCTGACCTCTTAGGAGGACACCAAGGGGGGAGAAGCTTGGGAGGCCCTACCCAACTCTCTGGCCCAGCTCTTTCACCTCTTGATGGCTTCCCAGATCTTCAGGCCATCGTCCCTGTAGTAATAGTTGAGGAGGCCGCCCACTCCCCGGGCTTCGATGTCGTCCGGAAGGCAGAGCTGGGTGTAAGTCAGATCGTCCGTGGCTTTTTGGAGAAGCACCGCTAATCCCTGGCGACCGGTGGCAATGGCCTGTGGAAAGAATAGAGAATGACAGAGTTGGAAGGGTCCTTGCTTGGAGGTCCTCTAGACCATTTCAGACAAATGACTGTCCAGTCTCTTCTCCAGTGATGGAGCACCCTCAACTTCTGGTGGCAAGCTGTTCCACTGGTTAATTGTCCTCCCTCTTAGGAAGTTTCTCCTTCATTCCAGGTTGCTGATCTCCTTGATTAGTTTCCATCCGTTGTTTCTTCTCCTGCCTTCAGGTGCTTTGGAGAATAATTTGACCCCAAGGGACCTTGGAGATCTACTAGTACAGCCCCTGCTCGCTCCTAGTCCTTTTTTTCTATTAAACTACACATACCCAATTCCTGCAACCGTTCTTCGTATGTTTTAGCCTCCAGTCCCCTAATCATCTTTGTTGCTCTTCTCTGCACTCTTTCCAGAGTCTCAACATCTTTTTTGCATCTTGGAGACCAAAACTGGATGCAGTATTCCAAGTGTAATCTTACCAAGGCATTATAAAAGAGTATTAACACTTCACATGATATGTATCCCCGTTGTGGTTCCCTTACTCTCTTCTAATCCCTTCCTCTGCAATCTCTCCACTCTAGAGGGTATGAGGGGGGGAAAAAACCAGGCATGGCTGGCTGAGGAATTCTGGGGTCTTACCAAGGCCTTATAAAGTGATATTAATACTTTACGTAATATGTTTCCCCATTGCGGTTAGCTTACTCTCTTCTAATCCCTTCCTCTGCAATCTCTCCACTCTAGAGGGTAGGAGAAAACAAAACAGAAGAGGCATGGCTGGCTGAGGAACTCTGGGGTCTTACCAAGGCCTTATAAAGTGATATTAACATTTTATGTAATATGTATCCCCATTGTGGTTAGCTTACTCTCTTCTAATCCCTTCCCCTGCAATCTCTCCACTCTAGAGGGTAGGAGAAAACAAAACGAAAAAAAAGGAAAACATTCTATTCTATTCTATTCTATTCTATTCTATTCTATTCTATTCTATTCTATTCTATTCTATTCTACTCTACTCTACTCTACTCTACTCTACTCTACTTAGGGCAGAGAACATGTTGTTAAATTATTTGAATCCCACCACTGCTCATGGCTATATAATCCAAACTCTACTCTATTTTTACACCATTAAGGAAGCAGAAAAGGAGCGGGTGGGGGAGGGGGGAGGCTTGGTTGTGCCCACCATCTTGACTTTTTTGACCTACTGCCCCTTGACGAGATGCTGTCAAAAGACAGAGGTGACGTTCCCGCCGACAGGCTGCCCGTTCTCCTCCCCTCCCCCCTTTCGCCTCCGCTGTAGGGCATCCCTACACAGCACAGGTAGTTCTCGACTTACGACCATTTGGTTCGTGCCCAACAGCGCTGAGAAACAGTGACTTAGGACCGTTCCTCGCAATTACGACCGTCACAAGAGCCCGCATGGCCCCATGATCAAAATTTACATGCTTGGCGAACGGCACGTATTTATGATGGTAGCTGCATCCCGGGCAGTGGTGAGCTGCTGCCGATCCGGACCGCTTCGGGCAAACCGGTAGTCCCGATCGATCCACCCCTGCACTATCACGTCCTATATAATCACTGTTTTTATGATGCCGTGCATGTGCTCACATTTTCGGTTCCGGGCAAACCGGTTGTTACAGTGTTGTGGCCCGTCAGTAGCCTGTGCAGCTAGTAGCTGATTCCGACAGTGAGGAGGCTGGTGTGGTGCTGCGCCAGCAGCCTGTGCAGCTGGCACTCGAGTCGGACAATGAGGAGGCTGGAGAAGATGTGGTGCCAGAGGTGGGGATTCAGCCAGGGCCTTCAGAACCTCCAGAAGCTCCCATAAGTGAAGAGGAAGAAGAGGAGGAGCCTCCTCTCAATGCACAGGCGCACAGAGCGGCCAAAAGGCAGGAGAACTGTGTTGTGGCCCGTCAGCGGCCTGTGCAGCTAGTAGCTGATTCCGACAGCGAGGAGGCTGGTTTGGTGCTGCGCCAGAAGCCTGTGCAGCTGGCACTCGAGTCGGACAGTGAGGAGGCTGGAGAAGATGTGGTGCCAGAGGCGGGGATTCAGCCAGGGCCTTCAGAACCTCCAGAAGCTCCCATAAGTGAAGAGGAAGAAGAGGAGGAGCCTCTTCTCGATGCACGAGCGCGCAGAGCTGCCAAAAGGCAGGAGTGGCTCCTCAGGAGGAGGTCTCTTTGAGAGTAAGGCTTGGGGCTAATTGGCCACTCCCTTAGCCTATTTAAGAAGGAACACCGACTGAAGCAATTTGCAGGGAACAACTTCGTTCATATTCCTTCGCGTCTTGATTCCAGAAAACGTTTGAGTCGGCTCTTGTCAGTTTTCCTGCAAATTGCTTCTGGGCATTCTGCCAACCGCAGTAAGATGACGGTTATCTGAAATACTGTGCCTCAGAATTGAGTTAATTATTCTTTGGATTCTTGTCGGCTTCTTCATGAAGTTAAATGAACAGCCCTTGTTCAGAAAAGACTGATTTAAACGGTACTTGTGTTCGAACAACTACGAAGAAAGCTCGTTAGTAGTCTTTAATTAGTAAACTAAGGTTTGTACGGACTTCGTGTGTGCTGCGTTCTTTGGGGTCCGTAGCTGGGGCCGAACATTGGGTCACCCAGGATCAACGGATTCTTTTCTCCATCAAAGCCCATCATGCTTGGCCCAGAGGTCCCATGGATGTCCTCTTACCTTATCAAAGGTGCCCCCTTGACTGATCAGGAATGTCCTGGCCAATACGTTGATGTGGATGGAGTACCGCAAGTGAGGAATCAGGAGCTGGGGCAGGAAAACAAGCATGAAACTATGGTTACTCGAGCTAAACCACCATTGGAGGAGCCTTCTCTTCTGTCTCTGGCTGCAAAACAGTCCAGCCCAACGCGGTGAGCGCCACAGCGGCAAAGCAAGAAATCCAGCAGGGCGAGTCGAGGAGTCCAGGAAGCCAAGTAACAAGACAATTAATCCAGAAATCCAGCAAAAATGCCAGGGATCCAGGAAAATTCAAACATGGTCACTCAGCACTCCAGGAATTCAGTGTTGGTTCCCGACAAATGCCCCTCCCCACAGCGTCTCCTTAAGGCTCAGTCCCCAGGTGTGCCTTGTGAAGAGGAGCGGGACGAGAACAGTCTGTGCTGTTCTCGCCTTCTCTCCACTCTCCATGATCAGGGATCAGGAGGTGATGGGCCTTGCTCATTGCCTGAGTTCTGTCTCTCTCTCTCTCTTTTTTTTTTGAAAAAGTTTTTTTCCCTCATAAACATACCTTAAATGTACAACTTCTTATCTAACACACATATTATCTTTTAAGTTTCATACTAATACAATCTTCATCCTAAACAATTTAATTGTATTCGGGGTTGCTCTTCTACCACTTCATCTCCCTTGTTTTACAACAATCCTTCTTCTCCCTCTCCTCTCTTTCCTTTCCCTCCCTTCTTCCATCTACTCTTCTACTTTCTTCTTTCCTCCTCTCCTTCTCCTTCTCTCCTTCCCCTTCCTTTACCCCACGCCTCCCTCTAACCTTCTAACCTTCTCTCCTATTCTTGTTTCCCCTCTCTTTCGTCCTCTCCTTTTTCCTTTCTTCTTTCCCTCTCTCTCCCCTTCCTCTCTTCTCTCCTCTATCCCTCTCCATCTACTTTCTTCTTTCCTCCTCTCCTTCTCTCCTTCTCCTTCCTTTCCCCCACACCTCCCTTCTTCTAACCTTCTCTCCTACTCTTGTTTCCCCTCTCTTTCGTCCTCTCCTTTTTCCTTTCTTCTTTCCCTCTCTCTCCCCTTCCTCTCGTCTCTCCTCTATCCCTCTCCATCTACTTTCTTCTTTCCTCCTCTCCTTCTCCTTCTCTACTTCCCCTTCCTTTCCCCCACATCTCCCTTCTTCTAACCTTCTCTCCTACTCTTGTTTCCCCTCTCTTTCGTCCTCTCCTTTTCCCTTTCTTCTTTCCCTCTCTCTCCCCTTCTTCTCTTCTCTCCTCTATCTGTCTCCATCTACTTTCTTCTTTCCTCCTCTTCTTCTCCTTCTCTCCTTCCCCTTCCTTTCCCCCACACCTCCCTTCTAACCTTCTCTCTTACTCTTGTTTCCCCTCTCTTTCTTCCTCTCCTTTTCCCTTTCTTCTTTTCCTCTCTCCTTCCTCTCTCCTCTCCTGTATCCCTCTCCATCTACTTTCTTCTTTCCTCCTCTCCTCCTCCTCTCCTTCTCCTTCCTTTCCCCCACACCTCCCTTCTTCTAACCTTCTCTCCTACTCTTGTTTCCCCTCTCTTTCATCCTCTCCTTTTCCCTTTCTTCTTTCCCTCTCTCTCCCCTTCCTCTCTTCTCTCCTCTATCCGTCTCCATCTACTTTCTTCTTTCCTCCTCTCCTTCTCCTTCTCTCCTTCTCCTTCCTTTCCCCCACACCTCCCTTCTTCTAACCTTCTCTCGTACGCTTGTTTCCCCTCTCTTTCTTCCTCTCCTTTTCCCTTTCTTCTTTCCCTCTCTCTCCTTCCTCTCTCCTCTCCTCTATCCCTCTCCATTCTCTCTCTATTGTTGTATTCATTTTCAATTTAGTATTTTCCGAAGTGGTATTCGAGCAATCCTGATTTTTTACTTTCTTTTCAATTACTTTTTCGTTTCACAAAATTCACACGTATCATCATAAATGTACATCTATATACCTGAGCTCTGTCTCTGATGTTCAATGCTTAGCCTCTCTCTCTCTCTTTTTTTTTAAAGTTTTTTATTATTTTTTAAAACATAAAGATAAAACACATCTTTTCAAAATGAAGCTTTTGATCCGGTCATAAATTAAAACAAATCACTCACAAATCTTAATGTTCAATTAACACAGCTTAATATTTTACTCAAGTATTTCCCTCAAATCTGTCTATTTAACTACGCCATTATCCCCAAAAACCTGTTATTTACATCTTAAATTAACCAATTATCATTCCATTTTTCTCTTTCATTTGCTTCGATGGATATATTTTAAAAATATAAATCATACAATTATTTTAAACATTCATAAAATATTTAATTCCAACATTTTTGGCCGTTACACAGCATATTCAGTTATGTTTTGGCTGTTACACAGCATAACCATTTTGTTTGGTTGTTAAACACAGCATATTCATTTTTGTTTTCTGGCTGTTACACAGCATATCTATTTTTTATTTTTTGAATGCTTAGCCTCTCTTGGACATCCTGCCCCACCCTTCCTCCCCGCCTACAAGCCGCCCCAATCCTGAAAGGCCCTGGCCTGACTTGGCCTGCTCCTCCCCACCATCCAACGAAACCACCCCCTCAATTCAGGGTCCCACGTGGGTGGGGGCAATGAAACTCACCTTGTACAACGGGTGACACATGGGGAGGTTCCTCAGAGTGGCCACCGAGAAGACCTCGGCCATCAGGTGGCCGTGGAGCAGGTGGGCGATCACCTCGTGGGTATGGAACTCGGAGTTTCGCACCCAGGTCTTGGCTAAGGTCCAGAGCCACTCCTCGTCGGTGGGTAGGAAGATGGGACTTTGAGGACCAGGATGCTGGCTGAGCTAAGGTCAAACACGGAGGAAGAGGGGTGCGTTGAGACGCTTGATGGTCAAGGGTGGACATCACCTCCAACTTTGGAGAAGACCTCTTCTCCTGAACGGAGAACCGATCCGACTTAACAGGGAGTCCTTGACTTCCAACCAGTCATTTAGCGATTGTTCAAAGTTATAACGGCCCTTAAAAAGGTCACTTATGACCGGTCCGGGCATTTATGACAGGTCCTCAAACTTATGACCAGTCCTCGCACTTACGGCCACCAAAGCTTCCCTACAGTTACGTGATCAAAATTCCGGTATTTGGCAACCGACTCGTATTTATGATGATCACAGGATCCCATGCGGGATCCTTTTGCGACCTTCCGACAAGCAAAGTCGACAGGGGAAGCCAGATTTGCTTAATGACTGTGCGATTCACTTAACAACCATGGCCAAAAAAATAAATAAATCGTAAAATGTGCCCTAAAGCTCAGCCGGATAGAAGCCCGTTGCCAACAGTCCTCGGCTTACACCCATCTCTTTAGCGACCGTTCCACATTACAACGCCGCTGAGAAGAGTGACTCAAGGATTGGTCCTCGTTCTTACGACCATCACGGCATCCCTGGGGTCAAACGATCAGAATTCAAAGGCCTGGCACGTATTTACGACAGGGTTCCCTAATCACAACTCTAACCTTCCCAGCCACCAACGAGGGAAGCCAAATTCGCTTAACAACCGTGTGATGCATTTAACAACTATAGCGATTCGCTTAACAGCCTTTGCAAAAGAAAGTCGTGAAGTTGGACACGGCTCGCTGAACAGCCAACCTCGCTTAAGCAGTGGAAATTCTGACACACCCACCCCAGCTGTGGTCGTAAGCCGAGGACTACCTCTATTGAGCCGCGGTGGCGTAGTGGTTAGAGTGCAGCACTGCAGGATGCTTCTGCTGACTGCCGGCTGCCTGCAATTTGGCAGTTCGAATCTCACCAGGCTCAGTGTTGACTCAGCCTTCCGTCCTTCCATGGTCGGTAAAATGAGGAGGAAGGAAAGGAAGAGAAAAAGGCAAGAAGAAGAAGGAAGGAAGGAAGGAAGGAAGGAAGGAAGGAAGGAAGGAAGGAAGGAAGGAAGGAAAAGAGAGGGAGGAAGGAAGGGAAGGAAGAGAAAAAGGCAAGAAGGAAGGAAGGAAAAGAGAGGGAAGGAGGAAGGGAAGGAAGGAAGAGAAAAAGGCAAGAAGAAAGGAAGGAAGGAAGGAAAAGAGAGGGAGAGAGGGAGGGAAGGAAGAGAAAAAGGCAAGAAGGAAGGAAGGAAGGAAGGAAGAGGGAGGGAGGGAGGGAGGGAGGGAAGGAAGAGAAAAAGACAAGAAGGAAGGAAGGAAAAGAGAGGGAAGGAGAAAGGGAAGGAAGGAAGAGAAAAAGGCAAGAAGAAAGGAAGGAAGGAAAAGAGAGGGAGGGAAGGAAGAGAAGGAAGAAAAAAAGGCAAGAAGGAAGGAAGGAAAAGAGAGGGAGGGAGGGAAGGAAGAGAAAAAGGCAAGAAAGAAGGAAGGAAGGAAAAGAGAGGGAAGGAGGAAGGGAAGGAAGGAAGAGAAAAAGGCAAGAAGGAAGGAAGGAAAAGAGAGGGCGGGAGGAAGGGAAGGAAGAGAAAAAGGCAAGAAGAAAGGAAGGAAGGAAAAGAGAGGGAGGGAGGAAGGGAAGGAAGAAAAAGGCAAGAAGGAAGGAAGAAAGAGAGAGAGGGAGGGAGGGAAGGAAGAGAAAAAGGCAAGAAGGAAGGAAGGAAGGAAGAGAGGGAGGGAGGAAGGGAAGGAAGAGAAAAAGGCAAGAAGAAAGGAAGGAAGGAAAAGAGAGGGAGGGAGGAAGGGAAGGAAGAAAAAGGCAAGAAGGAAGGAAGGAAGAGAGAGAGGGAGGGAGGGAAGGAAGAGAAAAAGGAAGAGAGGGAGGGAGGAAGGGAAGGAAGAGAAAAAGGCAAGAAGGAAGGAAGGAAGAGAGGAGGGAGGAAGGGAAGGAAGGAAGGGAAGGAAGAGAAAAAGGCAAGAAGGAAGGAAGGAAGAGAGGAGGGAGGAAGGGAAGGAAGAGAAAAAGGCAAGAAGAAAGGAAGGAAGGAAAAGAGAGGGAGGGAGGAAGGGAAGGAAGAAAAAGGCAAGAAGGAAGGCAGGAAGAGAGAGAGGGAGGGAGGGAAGGAAGAGAAAAAGGAAGAGAGAGGGAGGGAGGGAAGGAAGAGAAAAAGGAAGAGAGGGAGGGAGGAAGGGAAGGAAGAGAAAAAGGCAAGAAGGAAGGAAGGAAGAGAGGGAGGGAGGAAGGGAAGGAAGAGAAAAAGGCAAGAAGGAAGGAAGGACGGAAGGAAAACAAGAAAGGAAGGAAAACAAGAAAGGAAGGAAGCTATGGTGGCACAGTGGTTATAATGCAGTATTGCAGGCTAACTAAGTACTATTGCTTGGGGAGGAGGGAAGGAAGGAAGGAAGGAAGGAAGGAAAATAACGGGAGGAAGGAAGGAAAACAAGGAAGAAGGAAAGGAAGGGGAAGAAGGGAAAGAAGGAAGAAGGGAAGGAAGGAAAATAAGGAAGAAAGGAAGCCATGGGTGCCACATTTGTTATAACGCAGTATTGCAGGCTAACTCTGTCCACAGCTAGGAGTTCAATCCTGACCGGCTCAAGGTCGACTCAGCCTTCCGTCCTTCCTTCCGAGGTGGGTAAAATGAGGACCCAGATTGTTGGGGGGGCAAGAGGCTGACTCTGTAAACCGCTTAGAGAGGGCTTTAAAAGCCCTGTGAAGCGGGATATAGGTCTAAGAGCTATCGCTATTGCTATTGGCGGGAGAAGCCAATGTGGGAGGCCCTTCCGAGGATCCCTTCACCTGATTGGCCCTTTGACTTACCTGGATAGCCAGGGGGACAACTTCTCCGCTGGGTTTCTGGTGGAGCAGACAAAGAGGGGCAGCGATATATTGCTGGTGGTTGTTTAATAAAATAGTGGGGATGTTCTCCAGGATCTTGTAGTCTACCAGATAGATGGTCCCTTTCTGCAAAATAAAATAATAAAATAAAATAATAAAATAAAATAAAGTAAAATAAAATAAAATAAAATAAAATAAAATAAAATAAAATAAAATAATAAAATAAAATAAAATAAAATAAAATAAAATAAAATAATATATAAAATAAAATAAAATAAAATAATAAAATAAAATAAAATAAAATAATAAAATAAAATAAAATAAAATAAAATAAAATAAAATAATTAAATTAAATTAAATTAAATTAAATTAAATTAAATTAAATTAAATTACTAAATTAAATTAAATTAAATTAAATTAAATTAAATTATTAAATTAAATTAAATTAAATTAAATTAAATTAAATTAAATTAAATTAAATTAAATTAAATTAAATTAAATTAAATTAAATTAAATTAAATTAAATTAAATTAAATTAAATTAAATTAAATTAAATTAAAAATGTTTAGCAATTGGAGCAGAGCGAGCAGTTCAGGAAGTTAGCCTAGGCTAGGTGGCTCAGGGGCGAAGACGCCGAGCTTGTCGATCCGAAAGGCCGGCAGTTCGGCAGTTCGAATCCCTAGTCGAGGGCTCCTGCAGGGGGCTGGACTAGATGACCTCCAAAGTTCCTTCCAACTCTTGTTACTGTGATGTGTTACAAGTCTCTGAGCTGACCATCCACCTCTCTCGATGGGGTTTAAAAAAAAAAAGAGGCAGAAAAAAGTTAATGGTTTGTTTGGGAGGAGGTCTCCTCGAGAGTAAGGCTTGGGGCTAATTGGCCACTCCCTTAGCCCATTTAAGGAGGAACGTCGACTGAAGCAATTTGCAGGGAACAACTTCGCTCACATACCTTCCTGTCTTGTCTTGCTTATCTTATCAGCTTCCTGCAAATTGCTTCTGGGCATTCTGCCAACCACAGTAAGCTTTCAGTTATTATTCTTTGAATTCTTGGCGGCTGTTAATGCAGTTAATTCCAACAACATCGTTGTTGTAAAAAACTGGTTTATTTAGTAAACTAAGGTTTGAACGGACTTTGAGTCCGAGTCTTGAGGTCGAGTTTCGCTTGATATATTTGCACGCAGGCACAACTTACTGTATGATGGGGGGGAGTCCTGACCACAAAGGTATGGGACAGGTGACAACGCAAAGAAATAATTGGAGTAGGATTCGCATTCTAATACGGAAAATTCTCAAAGCGATCATAAAAGATATAAACCAGAATTTTTTCTTTTGGGTTTGGTGGAAAATGACTTGGGAAGGGGGAAAAAAATTTGGAACTTGGATGTTATCTATGTCGATGGCAGCAAGATTACCGTATTTTTCGGAGTATAAGATGCACCAGAGTGGAGGGCGGAGCTGACTGCATATAAAGAAAATCTGTATAAGATGTTTTACAGGTGGCATTTACCCCCAACAAGAATAGCCAGAATGTTCAAGAACAAATCCGAAAAATGTTGGAAATGTCATCAGACACCGGGTTCATATTAACATATGTGCAGAGGCTAAAAGACACTGGACTAAAATCAACACATGGTTGGAAAAAATGACCAAAAAAAAACCCCACATAGATCTTAAGCCAGAGATTTTTTTTACTGGGGATTGTATCTGAAATATATAATAGAGAAGTGAGATATCTGATTGTGAATGTTTTAACAGCAGCTAGAATTGTGTTTGCTAAACATTGGAAAAATGAGAAAATACCAACACAAAACGAAGTAATTAAGAAAATAATGGAACGTGCAGAATTGAGTAAATTGACATTTGAAATGAGAGAACAAGAAGATAAACAATATTATAAGATTCGGGACCTATTTTTACCAATGGCTAGATAAAAAAACTTGGAAATGAAATATGGTTGAGACTTTTACAATATAAGAACTGTAGAACTATATAAAATATAATCTAAAGCTGTCTTATTATTGGACTGGTCTAGGATGATGAAATGAATGTTACAATATAAACGAATTTAAATATTTTGTATGAAATGAGGGAAGAAACCGTCATGGTTAATATAAATGATTAATGAGAATAACAACGTATAGATGTATATGAGATTGAAAATATGAGAAGTCAGATAAATAGTAAGATATAAACATGGTGAAGATGCACGAAAGATTTGTAACCAATCGACACACTACTTGTATTTGGGATTGACGATGGAGTGATGTTTTTTATGTTTGTTTAAAAATAAAAACTTTAAAAAGAAAAGTGAGTCTTATAGTCCGAAAAACATTTCCACTCTCTTTTAAGGGGGGAAAAGTATGCCTTATACTCCGAAAAGTACGGAAATTTTACGCACGAATAGAAGGACAATTGCGATCCCCAGAACGGACGAGCGGCTGCAAAAATCGATGAAGTTAGCAGAGATGGCTAAAGGGATTTCTTAGATCAAAGTAAAGAAAAATGCAAGTAGTTTTATTTCTACAGTACTTGGAAACCGTTTCTGGACTTTGTGCTTGAGGTGACGGGAAAAAAATGGAACTTTGATTTTGGTCTTTAGCGATTAATATGTTTGTTGTGACAGGAATGGCTTATTGTATATAGTATTATGTAAAAGTAAAAAGTGGAGGTTTGATGTTATTATCTTATTCTACTGCACCAAAAGTCAGAAGTCAATGGCTTGTCTTTCTTTTTTCCCCTTTTCCCTTCCCTTCTTCCTCCCTTACTTTCCCACTGTTTTCTTTGATATGTTTGTATTTATATTATAAACTCATCTTGTTTCCCTGAATGAGTGGAGCTGGCAGAGTTTTTACTGACCGGATGCCTTTCCTGTCCCCAGTGCGGAGTTTTGTTTGCGGTGGCCTAGAGGTGGAGCTCTCGCCTTACAATCAGGAGGCTGTGAGTTCGATCCTAGGTAGAGGCAGATATTTCTCCCTCTGGGCACAATGAGAATATATCTGCTGGACAAAACTCCGTATTGGGGATAGGAAAGGCATCCGGCCAGTAAAATCTCTGCTAACTCCATTCAGTTGCCCAGACTCCACCCCGCAAGAGATTATGGGGTCGTTAAATGATATGTGATCTTCCAGATCATGTGATCTCCATTTGCGACCTTCCCAGCAGGCTTTTGACGAGCAAAGTCACTGGGAAAAGTCTGATTCGCTTAGCGACTGACTGATTCTCTTAAAAATCTATGATGAAGATGATCTTATTGCCCAAATTAAAAAAAAAACCCACAAAGATTGGAAAGAAATCACCTTCAGTTCTTCCTGCAGGGTGGTATATTTTCCCAAAGTTCCCGCCACCATCTCCTGAGTGACAGGGAAATTTTCCGGAATCTTGGTGCATTTCTGGATTTTGATCGGGTTGATTCCGTTCAGAAACTGGTAGCCAAAGAAGGTATCATCCTTCCAGTGCTTAAACACGAACTCTGCGGAAAGGTACAAGGGAGGGAGCCCAGGATGATGAAGGGTGTAGTACAAAATGGCCAACTAGCATAATCTCTTTCAAGGGAGCTCTTTCCATAGATTAATTAAAAGAGTGTTTCCGAAACTTGATAATTGATGGGTGGATTTTAAGCACCCAGAATTCCCCAGCCAGCATATTTTAAGGTGTGGACTTCAATTCCCAGAATTCCCCAGCCAACCTGATTTATGATGGACGGACTTCAACTCCCAGAATTCCCCAATCAGTGTGCTTTAAGATGGATGGACTTCAACTCCCAGAATTCCCCAGCCAGCGTGCTTTAAGATGGATGGACTTCCACTCCCAGAATTCCCCAACCAGCATGCTTTAAGATGGATGGACTTCCACACCCAGAATTCCCCAACCAGCATGCTTTAAGATGGATGGACTTCCACTCCCAGAATTCCCCAACCAGCGTGCTTTAAGATGGATGGACTTCCACTCCCAGAATTCCCCAGCCAGTTTGATTTAAGATGGGTGGACTTCAACTCCCAGAATTCCCCATCCAGCATGCTTTAAGATGGATGGACTTCCACTCCCAGAATTCCCCAGGCATGATGCTTTAAGATGGATGGACTTCCACTCCCAGAATTCCCCAACCAGCGTGCTTTAAAATGGATGGACTTCCACTCCCAGAATTCCCCAGCCAGTGTGCTTTAAGATGGATGGACTTCCACTCCCAGAATTCCCCAACCAGCGTGCTTTAAGGTGGATGGACTTCCACTCCCAGAATTCCCCAGGCATGATGCTTTAAGATGGATGGACTTCCACTCCCAGAATTCCCCAACCAGCGTGCTTTAAGGTGGATGGACTTCCATTCCCAGAATTCCCCAGCCAGTGTGCTTTAAGATGGATGGACTTCCACTCCCAGAATTCCCCAGCCAGTGTGCTTTAAGGTGGATGGACTTCCACTCCCAGAATTCCCCAACCAGCATGCTTTAAAATGGATGGACTTCCACTCCCAGAATTCCCCAGCCAGTGTGCTTTAAGATGGATGGACTTCCACTCCCAGAATTCCCCAACCAGCATGCTTTAAAATGGACGGACTTCCACTCCCAGAATTCCCCATCCAGCGTGCTTTAAGATGGATGGACTTCAACTCCCAGAATTCCCCATCCAGCATGCTTTAAGATGGGTGGACTTCAACTCCCAGAATTCCCGAACCAGCATGCTTTAAGATGGATGGACTTCCACTCCCAGAATTCCCCATCCAGCATGCTTTAAGATGGGTGGACTTCCAGTCCCAGAATTCCCCATCCAGCGTGCTTTAAGATGGATGGACTTCCACTCCCAGAATTCCCCAACTAGATTGATTTAAGATGGGTGGACTTCAACTCCCAGAATTCCCCAGCCTTTGTATTTTAAGATGTGCAGACTTTACACCTTCTGCCAGAGACAATCTATACACAGCTTGAGCAAAGTTGTGTTACCTGTTTTGGGCGAATCCAGTTGTGGAAGTGGGGAGTGTATTGTTATGAAATGATGAAGACCAGACCTTTGTCCATCACTG
>NW_027256978.1:0-75000 GCF_029215685.1 Pituophis catenifer annectens | reverse complement strand
TCAGCAGATTCGGCGTTGTACAAAGTGACTAGCCAGAAGTTAGCTTTGTCCGTCACAGAGTCTAAATGGCCACCACACTCTCTTATATAGCCTGTGGGGTGTGGTCCAGTGACTCAGCTTAATCCCTGGCACGCCTCCTCATCTGCTGCAAACGTTTATCTCGCCTTCGTTGGCTTGGATCCAGGAACGACTTATCACCCTCATCGCTGTCATCGGAGACACCTGGCTCCTGGTCAATCTCCTCTCCCTGGGCAGACACCTGAGGCATTGCCAGAGAGGAGGGGCCTGGAGAGGGAGGCCTGGCTGGCTCCTCTTCTTCATGTTCAGAGCCTTCTTCCTCAGATAAGATGGGCTCAGGAGTCGGAGCCACAACACTGCCTTTTAACACTGATCAGCTGTAGGGCGGCCCTTTGAAGCCCCGCGGCAAGAGTTTAAACAGGTTTTTTTTCTTCTAGCCGATCAGCTGGGACTCGGGAGGCAGCGAATAGATTGGGGGTGGGGCCAAATAAAAGGTAAGAATAACGGGGGGGTGGGAGGGCCCAGCTCCCGAACGAAGAGAATCAGTTCGGTGACGTCATATCGTCACAGCTACTGGCTCGGCCAAACCGGGCCGAACCGGGAGGAACCCACCACTGCTGGGCACCCTTAAGAGACTGGATGCTTTCTGGTTTCCTTCTTAACGACCTTCCTAGGAGTCAGGATAACGGAGAAGGAGGCAAAGGCAGGATGTGGGAGGATTTATGGCAGAGAAGAGTTGCCGGTCAGAGTCGAAATGAGGGGTCCTTGCCGCTCTCTAGGGAACATTATTGGAGCTAGAAGCAGTGATGGGTTGCTACTGGTTCATCCCGGTTCGGGAAAACCGGTAGCGGCGGCAGAGGGAGGCTCCGCCCACCTGCCCGGAGGTCATCAAATATGCTCTGTGCATGCACGAGCCAACTGGATGCAGAGTTAAATGAAAGCCAACACTGGCTAGAAGGGAGTGGGATTTGTGGAGAGGAGGAGGAGGTGGAGGTGGAGGAGGAGGAGGAGGAGGAGGAGGAGGAGGAGGAGGAGGAGGAGGAGGAGGAGGAGGACTATGGGGGTCCTTGGTGCTCTCTGAGCTTGGTGGTTTTCTTGTAGATCAGGAGTGTCAAACTCAAGGTCCACGGGCCGGATCCAGCCCGCAACATGGTAGGATCCGGCCCTCGCGGCCGTCCTGCAAATTGTAAGGGACTGGCCCACGTCACTTCGGCCTGGCCCTCGCTATCCCAGCACGTGCGTGCAGGAGGAAGCGGGCACACGCACACACGGGCCTGGCCTACCCCACCCCAGCGTGCGCTCATGGAGGCGGCGGGCCAGCGCTTCCCTGTCCATAGGCTGCCCATCGGCCGCCACCACCGCCTCCTCCTCTTCCTCGTGGATCAGGGGATGCAGTTGCCGCCGCAGCCGCCGTCATCGGCAGCCCGTTCCCCCTCTCCAGTCGCTGCTCCGCGATTCTCGCACCCCACCCCTCCAGCCTGCTCTCCACCTGGCAGCGGAGGCCGTTCCAGCCGCAGCCTTGGAATTCCTTTTTCGCTGCCCCCCGCCGTGCCGGCCCTTCACCTGGATAGCTGGCCGGAAGTTCCATTCTCCAGCTGCTGTCCTGCGATTCTCGCGCTCCCCGGCCTGCTCTCCGTCCGGCTGCAGCGTGTCCCACCTGACGTTTCCTCGAGAAGCTGGGCAGAGAATTGCGGGGTAACGGCTGGAGAATGGAACTTCCGGCCAGCTATCCAAGTGAAGGGCTGGTGCAGTGGGGGCAGCGAGAAGGCAATTCCGAGGCTGCAGGGCCTTTCAGGTGTGTCCACTGGGAGGGGAAGGTGTCCAGCAACAGGGGCTCTGCAGCTGGCTCTCCAGGAAGCGTCGGCCTGGCCCACACACATCCCGGCACGCACACGGGCACAGAGTAGACAGCTGGGATGGCGGGGATGGGTCCTGTGCGCACATGCGCCCAACTCCTCCCCTGTCCCCCCTGCCACTGGCCCATGAAGGACAGATAGAACGCTGATCCGGCCCGTGGAAAAATCGAATTTGACACCCCTGTTGTTGATGTTTCAGGACCCAACTAGGTAACATCATCACTGCTAGAAGGGAGGAGGAGGAGGAGGAGGAGGAGGAGGAGGAGGAGGACGAGGACGAGGAGGACGACGACTGTGGGGTCCTCGGTGCTCTCTGAGCTTGCGGGTTTTCTTGCAGACATTTCATTACCCAACTAGGTAACATCATCAGTGCTAGAAGGGAGGAGGAGGAGGAGGAGGAAGACTGAGGGGTCTTCGGTGCTCTCTGAGCTTGGCGGTTTTCTGGCAGACATTTCATGACCCAACTAGGGAATCTCATCAGCGCTGATGATCATCACCAAGCCACTTGTATAGAATCTGAGAGCAAGCCCCCATCCCTTCTGGCACTGGTGATGTTCCCGAGTTGAGTCGACTTGCGGCAAGAAAGGTCGTAAAATGGGGCGAATCTCACTTAACGACGGCCACCCTTAGCAACAGAAACTCTGGGCTCCACTGTGGTCGTAAGTTCCAGGACTACCTGTATTTGGTGGGTGGGTGGGTGAGCGCGGAAAAAACACTCATGTTTTCCGGGAGGTCTGATCCACGACTCCTCTCCCAACCTCCTGTACCTACTCACCTGTTCCTTCTCTGTAGGAGACCGTACAGTAACCCTCGATCCACTGGTAACAGGGGAAGAGGAAGACTTCTCCTTGAGGACTAGTCACCTGGACGATATCGCAGTACCAGCTGCTCTCGGGGAAACAAGAATACGGTTCCTTCTGCAGGCGGATCAGCAAGAGGGGTCCCAGGTCCCGGTCACATGGAAGGTCCACCTCAACCACCTGTTGGGAGAAGCGAAGAGAAAGGCTCGTGATCCCAAGAGGAGGAGGAGTGGGACACGTTACGTGTGGTTGGTCCGTGGTGTTCCTGCCGAAGGTTCGGTCAACGCTGTAGCTCAGGGGTGGCCACTTTAAGACTCATGGACTTCAACTCCCAGAATTCCCCAGCCAGCTCCTTCCCTTCTCTTCCCTCATTTCCTTTCCTCCCCTCCTCCTCTTTCATTCTTTCTCCTTCTCCTCTTCCCTCTTCTCCTCCTCTTCCCACTTCCTCTTCCCTCTTTTCTTCCTCCTCCTCCCCCCTTCCCCCTCTTTCATGCCTTCTCCTTCTCCTCCTTCTCCTCCTCTTCCCTCTTTTCTTCCTCCTCCTCCCCCTCCCCTCCCCCTTTCCTCCTGCTCTTTCATCCCTTCTCCTCCTTCTCTTCCTCTTCCCTCTTTTCTTCCTCTTCCCTCTTTTCTTCGTCCTCCTTCTCCTCCTCCTCCCCCTCTTCCTCCTCCTCTTTCATCCCTTCTCCTTCTCCTCCTTCTCCTCTTCCCTCTTTTCTTCTTCTCCTCCTCCTCTCCCTCCCCCTCTCTTCCTCCTCCTCTTTCATCCCTTCTCCTCCTCTTCCCCCTTTTCTTCCTCCTTCTCCCCCTCCCCTCCCCCTTTTCCTCCTCCTCTTTCATCCCTTCTCCTCCTTCTCCTCCTCTTCCCTCTTCCTCTTCCCTCTTTTCTTTGTCCTCCTTCTCATCCTCCTCCTCCCTCCCTCTTCCTCCTCCTCTTTCATCCCTCCTCCTCCTCCCCCCTTCCCTCTTCTCCTCCTCTTTCTCCTTCTTCTTTCCCCCTCCCCCTCCAGGGGTTAAAGTCCCGAAGTCTTCAAGTGGCCAAGATGGAACCCTCTGCTCTAGAATATGAAGAATCCCTCCCTCCCGACCTCAAGATGTCCCAACCCGTCCTTATCAGCAGGGGCATCATCTTGAGAAGGTCGAACGTGGTCCTTCTGGGAGCCTGCTGCTGAGAAGACACTCCCTGTGCTAAGGAACAGCCTGTTCTTTCTGTGTTTTGGTGGCGTTGCGCTTCTCAAATTGGGGTGAACTCCCTTGCAGAGAGAAGGAGGCTCGCTCAACCCATGGAAATCTCAGAGCGCATTCTTTGATGCCAACTCAGCTTCAGCTGCACCCAGGAAATCAATATCTACATTGCGTTACCATACAAGATTGTCAGGTCCAGGGATTTTGGAAGACATGAGTTAAGAAGACAGGCTGAAGCAAACGAGAAGGTTCAGAAAAGGAAAAAGAAGTAAAAGAGACACATCCCTTGGACTGCAAAGCGATCCAACTGGTCGGTCCTAGAGGAGATTAACCCTGACTGCTCTTTAGAAGGCCAGATCCTGAAGATGAAACTCAAATCCTTTGGCCACCTAATGAGAAGGAAGGAAGGACTCCCTGGAGAAGAGCCTAATGCTGGGAACGATGGAGGGCAAAAGAAGAAGGGGACGACAGAGAACGAGGCAGCTGGATGGGGTCACCGAAGCAGTCGGCGTGAGCTTCAATGGACTCCGGAGGATAGTAGAGGACAGGAAGGCCTGGAGGAACGTGGTCCATGGGGTCGCGACGGGTCGGACACGACTTCGTGACTAACAATGACTGTCGAGTCCTTGGTGCTCTCCGCACTTGGCAATTTTCTTGCAGATGTTTCATGACCCAACTAAGTAACATCATCAGTGCTAGAAGGAAGGGGGATTTGCATGGGGGAGGAGGAGGAGGAGGAGGAGGAGGAGGAGGAGGAGGAGGAGGAGGAGGAGGAGGAGGAGGAGGAGGAGGACTGTGGGGTCCTTGGTGATCTCTGAACTTGGCTGTTTTCTTGGAGACATTTCATGACCCAACTAGGTAACTCTCAGCGTTGCAACGCTGGCATAGACAGAGAGAGCAGAGGACAGTAAAAGATAAACTCTGAAACTTTTGCCTGCAAAATCCCTTTGAAGCCTGGTTGTCGTGGAGATAAGTGGGGGGGGGGCACATTCCTGAGAAATGACGGGGAAAAGAAGTCTGAAGAATGACTTGGAAGACAGCCAATGAGAAGCAGAGACTTGGGGGTCGGAAAGGGAGGGATTGGGAGGCAAAAGGTCAGTCTTGTCCGCGCGGAGTCATGATCCGGTGGCTGAGCTCAATTAAAGAAAGATTTCCTTAAAGATTGGCAGTTTGGAGATTCCTTTAATCTTGAGACAGTACCGCAGTCTGACAGTAACATCATCAGTGCTAGAAAGGAGTGGGGTTTGCTCTCTGTTTATACACTAATGGCTCACCCATGTCAGCGTTAGAGGGAGTGTTCGTTGGCGGTTCCTTCATTAGGCTGTGGTTTATTGTTTGATTGTTTGTCTGAGTTGGTAGTTCCTACTTCCTTAATTGGTGTATTGTTTACTTCTTGTTTGTGGGTGTAGTATTAATCTTGAGGTTAATCTCGGCTCACCTGGGTGTTGACGGCTGGCAAGGAGGAGTCTTGGTCTTTCTGTTTCCTTTTTGGCTTTAGGATTCTCTCTTTTCAACGGGGTGTAGATGTTGTTTATCTCTCTGTGGCAGTTGATGGCTGGTTTGTCTAAAAACGCCAAGCTTCCAGGAATTCTCTAGCTTTTGAGGGATTTGGTTTAGGCTAAGATGCTCAGCTCCCTAGCCCCATCATCGTCTTCTACCATCCCCACTCCCTTCTAGCACTGATGATGTTCCCTAGTTGGGTCATGGAATGTCTGTAAGAAAACAACTAAGCTCAGAGATCACCAAGGACCCCACAGTCGTCGTCCTCCTCCTCCTCCACGTCCTCGTCCTCGTCCTCCTTGTCCTCCTCCTCCTCCTCTCCACAAATCCCATTCCCTTCTAGCACTGATGATGTTACCTAGTTGGGTCATGAAACATCTGGAAGGAAACAACAAAACTCAAAGAACACCAAGGACCCCACAGTCTTCCTCCTCCCTCTCCCCCTCAACCCCACTCCGTTCTAGTACTGATTATATCCCCTAGCTGGGTCATAAACCACCTGCAAGATAGCCACCCAGCTCAGAGAGCACCAAGGACCCCACAGTTCAACCCTGAGCTACAAATACTCTCTTCTACTAGACGAGAGACACAATCGTCATGTTGTGACACCTACAGGAAAGCCACAGGGAAGATAATTGAACAATTATTGCCTAAGGCAGGGGTCTGCAACCTTAAACACTCAAAAGAGCCATTTGGACCCGTTTCCCACAGAAAAGAAAACACCGGGAACCACAAAATTTGGGTGGGTGTGGCCAGCTCGACGTCACTCACTTCCACCGGTCACATGACATCCCCCTAGCCACGCCTACCCAGCAGATCATTAGGGCAGAGAACCAGTTGTTAGAAAATACTGGGAATCACAAAACCCTTTTGACATATCTCTCTCTCTCCTCCCTCCCTCCCCTCTCTCTCCCTCTCTTTCTGTATCTCTCTATGTCTCTCTCTCTCTCCCTCTCTCTCTGTATCTCTCTATGTCTCTCTCTCTCCCCCCCTCTCTCTGTATCTCTCTCCCCCTTCTCTCTCTCTGTATCTCTCTATGTCTCTCTCTCTCTCCCTCTCTCTCTGTATCTCTCTATGTCTCTCTCTCTCCCCCCCCTCTGTATCTCTCTATGTCTCTCTCTCTCTCCCCCTCTCTCTGTATCTCTCTCCCCCCTTCTCTCTCTCTGTATCTCTCTCTCCCACTCTCTCTGTATCTCTCTGTCTCTGCCCTGGCCACTTCTCCATCCCCCGCCATCGCCCTTACCTTCTCAGGCCAGGCGAGGAGTGACCGGGAGGGGCGGGGCCAGCCAGTGGTGGGATCACTTGACATGGAGCCACAGCAGAGGGCCCAAAGAGCCGCATACGGCTCCGGAGCCACCAGGTTGCTGACACCTGTCCTAGGGTCACTCATGAACAAGAGGAGCAGAAATATCGGGGGATAGACAGTATTTCAGCTATCTATATCTCCTTAAAATCCAGTGTCTTGAGCTACACAACCTCAACAGATTGCCGGTTTGGAAATCTTTGGAATTTTTCAAGAAGTAATTGGACTGCCACCTCCCGCATATTTCAGAGATTGCATTAAATCTCGTGGCTCCTTCTCAACCGACGTTCGAGGACTTGATGCTTTATTTTCCAGGAATTGTTGGCTTTACGGGCTTGTTCCAGGCTCTGCTCCAACATCTCCAGAGGAGGGGAGCCAACCCGTTCTCTTTGTCCTTGGTTCCACCATCACAGGTGTTCTCAGGTGTTTCCCCCCCCCCCCCCGCTTTCCTTTGGACTCCTTTCATGTCGATTCACATCAAAGGAAGCCAAGGAGATCAAAGACCTTCCTGGTGATAGCTCGACTGAATTCCACCTCCTATTTGTGACGTGGAGGATGACAGAAAAGTGATCTTGATGTGTTTGCCCAAGCTAGCTGAGAAGAGATCAGACTCTGATGGTTGTCCTAACAGGTGGGTTGCCCTCAAACTACCAGAGATCAAACTATGATAGTTCTCCAAACACAACGCCCAGATCACCCTCAAACTACCAAAGATCAAATTATGATAGTTCTCCGAACACAATGCCCAGATCTCCCTCAAACTACCAGAGATCAAACTATGATAGTTCTCCGAACACAACACCCAGATCGCCCTCAAACTACCAAAGATCAAATTATGATAGTTCTCCGAACACAATGCCCAGATCTCCCTCAAACTACCAGAGATCTAACTATGATAGTTCTCCGAACACAACACCCAGATTGCCCTCAAACTACCAAAGATCAAACTATAATAGTTCTCCAAACACAATGCCCAGATCAAACTATCATAGTTCTCCATACACAACACCCAGATCGCCCTCAAACTACCAGAGATCAAACTATGATAGTTCTCCGTACACAATGCCCAGATTGCCCTCAAACTACCAGAGATCAAACTATGATAGTTCTCTGAACACAACGCCCAGATCGTCATCAAACTACCAGAGTTCAAATTATCATAGTTCTCCGTACACAACGCCCAGATCTCCCTCAAACTATCAGAGATCAAACTATGATAGTTCTCCGAACACAATGCCCAGATCACTCTCAAGCTACCAGAGCTCAAACTCTGAGTTGTCCTAACACAACGTCCAGATCACCCTCAAACTCATGTTCTCAGAAGGTTCTTCAAGACAAGGAATCCCCAGTTGGATTCTGGTGGATCCATTGGGGGAGGAACCTCGGGATCGGAGCTGGGGATCCATAATTTGATTTGCTTTCAAGTGGAGATCAGCGTCAACTCATAAACTGGGGCACGCCGGTTTTTCTGGCTTATTGATGGATGGATGGATTTGCCCATTTGACCGTGGTTCAGAAGACAAAGAGAAAAACAAGGATGAATATCACCCCATCACAACCAGGCTGAGCTGCTTACGACTGTAATCCAATTTAATCATGGATATTGGATTCTCCTAGTTGGCAAAGTCATGCCTTCAAGGTTTTTTGGAATGCTAATAAGATTGGGATCATCTTGGATCTCAGATAGGACACTGGTCCATAAAACTGGTGCCTCAACATGGAAAAGCACACTTCCTGGTCGCAGGGAAGTTGTGTTTCTTGCCTGCTGGGGACTTCTGGGAGTTGAAGTCCACACATCTTCAAGTTGTCAAGCTTGAGGGACGCCAGTCTACATCTTCTGCTTCCTCAAGGGACCTTTGAGGATGTAGGCCTTCTAGTTCATCTACCAACTTCTCCAAAGATTAGAAGCTGGACCGGAAAGGTCTGACAGAAGCAGAAATGAGGTCTTGAAGAGAGGGGTGGACAACCACTTGTTTCAAAGAAAATAGAAAGGTCCCCTTCCTCGCTCAAGAGGTTTTCACCACCCCCAACGCTTATTATCTCTTGAGTGGCCTTGACCAACCAGGTGGGGCAGGGATCTAGAGCGCAGGAGGCAAAAATCCCAGCCTTGAGCACATGTCTACTCCCACAAGACTAAGAGGCTGAAATCTCCGAGTGAGATCACACCTCGGTCACCTCCACAAAACCTCTACGGTCTCTGAAGATCTGAGCAATCATATCTGACAGATGTCTTGGAGAGTTGTCACACCCAACCACAGGAACACCCGGATCCTGCCCAAGATTGACTGAGTTGGCCAATTATGATCATGCGACATGCTTCACAATTGTGTCCATGCTTGGACAGAGTCCCGTGTTCTCCTGTCAATCACTTGCTAGTGACAACCACTTGTAACTCGACTTGTTGTTGTGCAACCATCTGAAGGGCAGCTCCCAGAATTCCCTAGACTAGCATTCTGGGGAGTTGAAGTCCCACATCTGAAAGTTGACCAGGCTGGGAGATCCAACTAGAACCACAAAGAGGTCTTCTACGGAAGTCTACCACAACCTACCTAATTATGGGCCAAGTAAACATCCCCTTGTGTTACTAACACAAACCAACCAATAACCCTCTCCGCTTCTCCCAAGAGGTGCCAAAAGATATAGGGAGAATAATAGACTTCTGTTCCTCTTATTTTTTGCCCCTAGAGGACACCATCTGCCAAGGAAAGCAAAGCTATTGAGATGCTGACTCCAGATCTGAAATCAGATTGGAATAGGTTCCAAAACATCTGAAGGCTGGACGAGAAACAACGGATGGAAACTAATCAAGGAGAGAAGCAACCTAGAATTAAGAACTAAGCAACCTAGAACTAAGGAGACCCTGTTTCGCATGCACACGCTGGGCGCCCCCGTGCTCTTCCCACTTTTGGCACGTGATGGCACGGTGGGCCCAGTAGGCCCATTTTTTGCTCTCCCCAGGCTCCAGAGCCTTTCTAGGCCTCCAGAGGGCCTCCAGGGAGGTCAGGAAAGCTGTTTTCGCCCTCCCCAGGCTCCTAGAGAAGCTCTGGAGCCTGGGGAGAGCAAAAAAATGGGCCTTCCGGTCCCACCGGAAGTCAGCAAACGGGCCATTTCTGGCCTCCAGAGGGCCTCCTGGAGGGGTGGGGAAGGCCGTTTTCACCCTTCCCAGGCTCCTAGAGAGGCTCTGGAGCCTGGGGAGAGCAAAAAACGGGCCTTCCCTACCCCCCAGGTCCTCTGGAGGAAGGAAACAGCCTGTTCCCCCTACTTCTGGTGGGCCCAGAAGGCCCGAAAATCAGAGCTGAGTTCGCGGGCCCACCAATATGGCTCCGCATACCTCCTGTGGCACACGTGCCATAGGTTCGCCATCAGGGCTATAGGGTCTCCTGCCTTGAGCAGGGGGCTGGACTAGAAGACCTCCAAGGTCCCTTTTCAACTCTCTGATCCTGTGAATTGGTTCGTGGCAAGGGACTGATGGTAACATCCCCCAACTCCCAATCTAGTGTAGTTCCTGCATCCAGAGAGACCCCAACCCTCCATAACCACATCAAGTCCACGGTTGCCACTTGAAAATACGCCTCCTGAAAAACTGGCAAAAATGTTTAAAGATAAATCAGCTAGATGTCGGAAAGGCCACCAAATACCAGGATCTTATTCTCATATGTGGTGGGCTTGTCCAAAAGCTAAAGATTATCGGAGCAGAATTAAGATATGGACAGAAGAAATGACTCAACAACATATTGATTTAAAACCTGAGTTGTTCCTACTGGGTATCCTACCAGAGAAAATTAGTAAAGAAAATGCATACTTGATTATACATATAATAACTGCGGCAAGAATAATAGTTGCACAAAGATGGAACGCAGAGAAAATCCCTTTAGGAGGGGAAGCAATTAGAAAAATTTTGGACTGCGCAGAGACGAATAGATTAACTTTCGTGATTAAAGAGAAAGAGGATACGGAATATTTTAAGATATGGGGGAAATTTTATGATTGGATAGAAAATATAGATATAGATAAAGAATGTGATAAGCAAGCAGGAGAAAGTTACATTAAATATATGCATGTTATTATTAATAATAATAATAATAATAATAATAATAATAATAATAATAATAATAATAATAATAATAAATATATGCATTTTGGGGGGAAATATTGAAATAGGGAAATGGGATTTATTAAGGAAGAAATAAGAAGAGGAGGAGTAACAAAAAGAAGTCCCCGAAGAAACACCGAGATGATACACGGAAGGACTGATGTATTATATGTTCGTTTGTGTTAAAAAAAATAAAAAACTTTTTATTAAAAAAAAAAAGTCCATGGTTGCCACCTTGGCCCTTAGAGGCCTAGGCCGAACTCAGCTAGAGCCAGGAGTGAGTTTGAGAGAACCTCTAGCTAAGATTCTATGCAGTTCGGAGAACCCCCCAAATCCCACTCCTGGCTGGCTCTGTCCACCCCACCCCACCCCTCCCAGGAGTCCCCACGCGGCCCGTTTTGGATGCAGGTAAGTGCAGGGTGTGCGCGGAGGCTCGGGAAGGGCGAAAAACGGGCCTACTGGAAGTTCAGGAAGGACGGAAACAGGCCTGTTTCTGGCCTCCAGAGGGCCTCCGGAGCCTGGAGAGGCTGTTTTTGCCCTGCCGGAGGCTCGAGAAAAGCCTCTGGAACCTGGGGAGGGCAAAAACGCCTCCCCCACCATGGTGCAGGAGGCCACGCCCACCATGGCCACGCCCACCCAGCAATTGGGCAGAGTACCCCTTGCTAAAACTTTTGAAGCCCACCCCTGGCTACAGCCATCTAAAGTTCTGCTTTCAAGAAGGGATAAGAAAGAAGATTATAAATATAAATGTACAATTATGAAATGATAGATTGGGTAAAATGGGAAAGAGATTGAAAAGAAAGTGTATATATTATTAGAAAATTGGAGTTGCTCGGATACCAAACGAGGGAAATATTGCACAACAAAGGTGAAAGAAAGGAAAGAGGAGGAGAGGGAGAGAGAGGAATGGAAGAAAGGGGAAGGAGAGAAGGGACAAGAGCAGAGGAGAAGGGGAGAAAGGGGGAGAAAGAGGGAAGGAGTGGGGAGAGGAAGGGAGGAGAGGAGGAGGAAGAAAGTAGAAGGAGAAGAAGGTTTGTTGTGAAAAGAGGGAAAAGAGAAGGTAGAAGAGCAACTGCAAGTGTAATTAAAATGTCTTATTTTTATGCTTTCGTTAGGGAAAAAATATGTGTATATATGATCAATTATGGATAAGAGAATGTACATTTACAATATGTGTATAAGAAATAAAAATAAAAAACTTATAACAAAAAGAAGAAGAAGGGATAACTCTTGGCCCTGGCCAATCTCTGGAAAGCCTGCATCCTCCTAAAACAGACTACATCTCCCATCGTCCTCAGCCAGCCCTGGCAGGTGGGGAACTCTTCTCGAGATCTTCTCCAGATGTTGGAGAAAATCATTTTCTGCTCATTTTTGAGCTCCAGGTTTACCATTCATTTTATTTTTTCTAAGTTTATCTTTGTCAAGCATATACTGTATAAGATAACAGGTAAAAGTATAAACGTAATTTGAACGCATGAAAAGAGCACGTAAAAAGGAATTGTGTGCCTAATTTTCCAATTACGCACACAATTACATACACAAAACACACAGACACAGACACAGCCCCTGTGTGCCCTTCCTCCTTCTGGAATCAAACCTGGAGCTATTTGCTGCCAAGGAATTGCGTTGGTGGGCGTGGATGGGGCAGCCTTTAAGTTTTCATTCCATCTGAATGAAATCTTGGCTCCGCTGGGACGCTCAGCTACCATTGGGAAAAAATCCATCATTTTAATCCTTTAATTCGTTAAAAGCCTGATGATTGACAGGGTGGTGAAAGATTTCCCAGCTCTGAATTGCCAAGATTATAAATGAGGTTTATGGAGGTGGTTTTAATTTTGTTAAAAGGAAAATCTCCTGACGGCTCCGTGAGACAAATTTACAGCTAAGGTTAGTTGGGTTAGGCTCTGAAAACAGAGTGGAAAGAGTGTATTAGAAATATTTTGGGAGGAGGAGGAGGAGGTGAGAAGGAGAAGGGATGGAGGAGGAGAAGGAAAGGAGAAGGAGAAGGGATGGAAGAGCAGGAGCAGGAGGAGAAGAAGGAGAAGGGATGGAGGAGGAGGAGTGGGAAGAGGAGGAGGAGAAAGAGAAGGAGAAGAGATGGAGGAGGAGAAGGAGAGGAGGAGGAGGGATGGAGGAGGAGGAGTGGGAAGAGAAGGAGGAGAAAGAGAAGGAGAAGAAATGGAGGAGAGGAGGAGGAGGAGAGATGGAGGAGGGATGGAGGAGGAGGAGTGGGAAGAGAAGGAGGAAAAAGAGAAGGAGAAGAAATGGAGGAGGAGGAAGAGGAGGAGGAGAAAGAGAAGAAGAAGAGATGGAGGAGAGGAGGAGGAGGAGAGATGGAGGAGGGATGGAGAAGGAGGAGGAGGGATGGAGGAGGAGGAGTGGGAAGAGAAGGAGGAAAAAGAGAAGGAGAAGAAATGGAGGAGGAGGAGGAGGAGGAGAAAGAGAAGGAGAAGAGATGGAGGAGGAAGAGGAGAAAGAGAAGGAGAAGGGATGGAGGAGGAGAAAGGATGGAGGAAGAGGAGGAGGAGGAGGAAGAGGAGGAAAGGGGACGGGAAGGTGCTGAACTTCCTTGAAGACCACGCGAGGTGGATTCCAGGACCAGATTCTACACACATACACTCTGTCCAGCCAGCTAAATGTTCCACCTCATCTTCCAGAAGAGTAAAACTATTATGATGCAGCACCTAGAATTAAAGAAAGATGGCCGATAAACCAGCCACAGCTGGCCAAATATTCTTTGGAACAACAGTGGACAGAGAAGACCAAAAACCCCACCCAGAATGAATTATTTGGTAAGTCAACCGTTCACCACATCAATTTACATAATGTCATTCGAGGCGTTTCCAGTTTCTAGGCATTGATCCGACACCTACACCTGCCCGCTTCATTCTGGTGGAAGGAAGAACTATCCTAGCTGTCAATCACTTGCCCAGTGACAATCTCTTGTAACCTAATTCGTTGTTGTATGGTTAACCCAGGTGTCAGCAACCTACGGCTCCGGAGCCGCATGTGGCTCTTTGGGTTCTCCACTGAAGCTTCCTGTACCATCACTGATTGGCGACTCCCCTCCCAGTCACTCGTCGCTGGCCTTGGAAATCTGAGAGATACAGAGAGATTGGGGAGAAAGGGAGAGGGGAATAAAGAGAGGGAGAGGGGGGAGAGAGAGATACAGAGGGAGGGGGAAAGGGGAAAAGATGGGGAGAGAGAGACATAGAGAGATACAGAGAGAGGGGGAGAAAAGGAGAGGGGGATAAAAAGAGGGAGGGGAGAGAGATACAGAGGGAGGGGGAAAGGGGAAAAGATGGGGAGAGAGAGACATAGAGAGATACAGAGAGAGGGGGAGAAAAGGAGAGGGGGATAAAAAGAGGGAGGGGAGAGAGATACAGAGGGAGGGGGAAAGAGGGGGAGAGAGGGGGGAAGAGAGAGAGACACAGAGAGATACAGAGAGAGGGGGAGAAAGACAGGGAAAGGGGGAGAGAGAGATACAGAAGGAGGGGGAAAGGGGGAGAGAGAGAGGGAGAGAGAGACACACAGAGAGATAGAGAGAGGGGGAGAAAGGGAGAGGGGAATAAAGAGATGGAGAGGGGGGAGAGAGAGATATAGAGGAAGGGGGAAAGAGGGGGAGAGAGAGAGGGAGAAGGAGGGGGAAAGGGGGAAAAGACGGGGAGAGAGAGACATAGAGAGATACAGAGAGAGGGGGAGAAAGGGAGAGGGGAATAAAGAGAGGGAGAGCGGGGAGAGAGAGATACAGAGGGAGGGGGAGAAAGAGAAGGAAAGAGGGGAGAGAGAGATACAGAGGGAGGGGGAAAGAGAGGGAGAGAGAGAGAGGGAGAGGGGGAGAGAGAGATACAGAGGGAGGGGGAAAGGGGAAGAGAGATACAGAGGGAGGGAGAAAGAGGGGGAGAGAGAGGGAGGGAGAGGGGGGAGAGAGAGACAAACAGAGAGATAGAGAGAGGGGGAGAAAGGGAGAAGGGGAGAAAGAGAGGGAAAGGGGGGAGAGAGATACAGAGGGAGGGGGAAAGAGGGGGGAGAGAGGGAGAGGGGGAGAGAGAGATACAGAGGGAGGGGGAAAGGGGAAGAGAGATACAGAGGGAGGGGGAAAGAGAGGGAGAGAGAGAGAGGGAGAGGGGGAGAGAGAGATACAGAGGGAGGGGGAAAGGGGAAGAGAGATACAGAGGGAGGGAGAAAGAGGGGGAGAGAGAGAGGGGGAGAGGGGGAGAGAGAGATACAGAAGGAGGGGGAAAGGGGAAGAGAGGGGGAAGAGAGAGACACACAGAGAGATAGAGAGAGGGGGAGAAAGGGAGAGGGGGAGAAAGAGAGGGAGAGGGGGGAGAGAGAGATACAGAGGGAGGGGGAGAAAGAGAAGGAAAGAGGGGAGAGAGAGATACAGAGGGAGGGGGAGAAAGAGAAGGAAAGAGGGGAGAGAGAGATACAGAGGGAGAGGGAAGAGGCGGAGAGAGAGGGGGAGAGGGGGGGAGAGAGATACAGAGGGAGGGGTGTTAAGGAATAACCCATCAATATTTCGGATGGATGACCGAGCTGTTACTTCTGGTCACTTCTGTCCAGAATTCCTTCACAGCCAGGAAGGATTCAGGTGGACAACAAAGTTGGGAAGAGGAGATAAGGTGAACCTCGCTCCAAAGAGGTTTTCACTTGGACGTGGTTGCCATCGGAGAACTTGGTGGTCCTTAAGGGACCTTACAACTTCTTGCATTGTCTGAAAAGGATCCCAGATGCATGGTGGGTTCCACAGAGGGCTTCAGTTTGGCCAACTATCTTTTCCATCTCAAAGCTTCCTCCTTCCACTATTTATTTAAAATGGAGGTAGGGAGTATGGAGGTATGGAGTAATGGAATATGATGTTATGGTGGTATGGAGGATGGAGGATGGAGGTATGAGGGTATGAGGGTATGGAGTATGGAGGTATGGAGTATGGAGGTACGGAAGCTTGGAAGTATGGAGGTATGATGGTATGGAGGTATGGAGGTATGGTGATATAGTGTATGGAGGTATGGAATATGGAGGAGAATGGAGGTATGGAATATGGAGGTATGGAGTATGGAGGTATGGAGGTATGGTTGTATGGAGTATGGAGATATGGAATACGGAGGAGAATGGAGGTGTGGAGGTATGGAATATGGAGGAGAATGGAGGTATGGAGGTATGAAATATGTAGGTATGGTGGTATGGAGGATGGAGGTATGAGGTTATGAAGGTATGAAGGTATGGAGGTATGGAGTATGGAGGTACGGAGGCTTGGAAGTATGGAGGTATGGTGGTATGGAGGTATGGAGGTATGGTGATATAGTGTATGGAGGTATGGAATATGGAGGAGAATGGAGGTATGGAATATGGAGGTATGGAGTTATGGTTGTAAGGAGTATGGAGGTATGGAAAATGGAGGAGTATGGAGGTATGGAGGAGTATGGAAGTATGGAGGTATGGAATATGGAGGTATAGAGTATGGAGGTATGGAGGTATGGTTGTATGGAGTATGGAGATATGGAATATGGAGGAGAATGGAGGTGTGGAGGTATGAAATATGTAGGTATGGAATATGTAGGTTTGGTGGTATGGAGTATGGAGGTATGAAGGTATGACAGTATGAAGAATGGAGGTATGGAAAATGGAGGAGTATGAAGGTATGGAGGGATGGAATATGGATGTATGGAGAATGGAGGTATGGAGGTATGTTTGTATGGAGTATGGAGGTATGGAATATGGAGGAGTATGAAGGTATGGAGGGATGGAATATGGATGTATGGAGTATGGAGGTATGGAGGTATGTTTGTATGGAGTATGGAGGTATGGAATATGGAGGAGAATGGAGGTATGGAGTATGGAGGTATGGAGGTATGAAGGTATGACAGTATGGAGAATGGAGGTATGGAAAATGGAGGAGTATGAAGGGATGGAGGGATGGAATATGGATGTATGGAGTATGGAGGTATGGAGGTATGTTTGTATGGAGAATGGAGGTATGGAATATAGAATAGAATGGAGGTATGGAGTATGGAGGTATGAAGGTATGACGGTATGGAGAATGGAGGTATGGAAAATGGAGGAGTATGAAGGTATGGAGGGATGGAATATGGAGGTATGGAGTATGGAGGTATGGAGGTATGGTTGTATGGAGTATGGAGGTATGGAATATGGAGGAAAATGGAGGTATGCAGGTATGGAATATGTAGGTATGGAGTATGTAGGTTTGGAGTATGGAGATATGGAGGTATGGAGAGATGGGTGTAAATATGATATATATATATACATATACTGGTATATGTCTGTATGGAGGGAGGGAGGGAGGTATGGGTGTAAGTATATCAGGGGTGGGTTCTACTTACCTTTACTACCGGTTCGCAACAGGAGCGCGAACGCTTCTGCACATGCATAGAAGCTTCTGCGCATGCGCAGATCACCCATGATGACGTCGTGGTGGATCGGCGGAGCCTCCCGCCGGTTTTACTATCGGTTCTACAGAATCGGACCGAACCGGGAGCAACCCCCCACTAAAGTATACGTATGTATGTAGATACTCTATGTATGTAGGTATGGAGGGAGGGAGGGATGGGTGTAAGTGTATGTATGTATGTATGTATGTATGTATGTATGTATGTATGTATGTATAGAGTATGTGTATATGTGTGTTATGTATGTGTACAGGTAGATATATCCTTCCTTTTGAGAGCAGGCAACAGAATTTCATTTTTAATGTGTGCCAGTCGCGCTCACAATTTTAAAAATCGGCAATAAAGGGATCGGATTCAAATCCTAGGATTCCACCTCTGGGGGGAGTCAATTCCCCCAGCAGTCCCGACACTTGAGAAATGGATCTGTCAATATCTAGCGGGGGGAGGGGCAATCCCAGAAAGCCCCTCCCCCACCCCCAAAATGCAGAGGTTCCTCCGTTGGTCCAACTGCAAGACCCCTCAGATCCATGGAGGGGTCCAACCCAAGTCGAGATCGCTTCAGAAAGCTCCACGACGTTCAGAAGAAGCATGAAGTCCCAAGTCAGGTGAGGTCTAGTTAGTAAGTCCACCATCTTTAGTTCCTCCATTATACATCCAGACTTAAAACAGTGTTGTTTCTCTGGGTCATATAACATACCGTATTTTTCGGAGTATAAGACGCACCGCAGGGATGGGTTCTAAATTTTTTTACTACCGGTTCTGTGGGCGTGGCTTATTTTGTGGGCGTGGCTTGATGGTCATGTGACAATTATTTAGGATTTAGCAGAGGTACTAGTCTACCAGGCTTTTAACTACTTGCAGAGCTGTACCGCTCTACCCATTTATTTTTGCAGGCACTGATCTACTCATGTATTGTTGCAGGCACTGGTCTCCCCATTTATTTTTGCAGGCACTGGTCTACTCGTTTGTTTTCTTTTAACACTGATCAGCTGTAGGGCGGCCCTTTGAAGCCCCGCGGCAAGAGTTTAAACAGTTGTTTTCCCTCTAACCATCAGCTGGGACTCAGGAGGCAGCAATAGATTGGGGGTGGGGCCAAATAAAAAGTAAGAATAATGCGGGGGGGGGCGGGGAGGGCAGAACCAGTTCGGTGATGTCATATTATCACCGCTACCGGCTCGGCAGAACCAGGCCGAACCGGGAGGAACCCACCACTGACGCACTGGAGTATAAGACGCACCTACCATTTTTGGTGAGGAAAAGAAGAAAAAGAAATCTGCCTCTGCTTCTGCCTCTGAGCAATTTTGCCTCTTTGCAGCAAACAGCAAACAGCCTGCTTTACTTTCAGTTTCGTTTTCAGCCTAGCTTGATTAGCACAAGGAGGAAAGAAAAAATCTGCTCCCAGCAATTTATCTCTTTGCAGCAAGCAGGAGAGCCCTGTGCAAAACAGATGAGAGCAAATCAGCTGAGAGTCGGGAAGCCGATCCGATCAACTTGTGCTAAGTAGGCTGTGCTGAAGCTAAAAGGAGCTGTTTTTTTCTTGCTGTTTGCTTGCAAGGAGGTAACTGCTGCGAGGCAGAGGCCAAAGGGTGGGGGCCAGTGGGTGGGCGGGGCTACATTCGGTGTGTAAAACACACCTAAATTTTCACCCCCTTTTCGGCGGGAAAAAGGTGTGTCTTATACTCCGAAAAATACGGTATGCGGGCATAATTCTGTCTGTATTTATTTATTTTGCCATATCTGTGTCGTGTCTTATTAGAGAGGGAGACCCTTTGGAAGCTGTAGGCAACGAAATTTCATTTTAATGTACGCCGATTCGTGGACATTCAGAGTGACAATAAAGTTAGTCTAAGTCGAAGACTAAAATCATCTCAACCAGCTCGGCGAAGAAGAGGACCGTGAGATGTGGGGACACCACACCTACAATATCCTCGTCTTCTCCAGTGTGATGGAAAGAAGGAACAGGGATGAGATGATAGCATCTCATTGGGCTGCCCCAAAAGAAGAGGGAGTCAAGCTATTCTCCAAAGCACCTGAAGGCAGGACAAGAAGCAACGGGTGGAAACTAACCAAGGAGAGAAGCAACCTGGAATTAAGGAGAAAATTCCTGACACGGAGAACAATTAACCAGAGGAACCTCTTGCCACCAGAAGTTGTGGGTTCTCCATCACTGGAGGCTTTGAAGACAAGATTAGCCAGCCATTTGTTGGAAATGCATCTGAGAGGGTAATAGGCTCTCCTGCTTGAGCAGAAGGCTGGATTAGGAGGCCTCCGAAGTCCCCTTCTGGCTCTATTCTATTCTGATCTATTCTGAGATAGTAGGGGTTGACTAAGGGTTGGAACAGCCTCCAAGATCCCTTCCAACTCTGTTGTTCTCTTCTTCTGTCTCTCTGGATCTATTCCAAGAGCTAAGCTACCATCTCCCAACTTCTTTCCTCTTGGGACTCGAACCCAAATCTTACCGATCCTTGACAGCAGGTCATCCCAAACTGATTCAGATACATCTTGGGGCTTTCTCCGTTGGTGCCCACCAAGGCGATGGAGATCAGGTCGAAAGTCCCGGTTAAAAGGCCATGCCCCGTAGTCACTTCAACCTTGTAGATCACCGGTTCCTCAGGCTGGTTCTGAGAAGATCCGTTCTGGTCCATCCTGGTGATGGGATCGAGGAGAAGAAGAAGAAGAAGAAGAAAAAGAAGAAGAAGAAGAAGAAGAAGAAGAGAAGAACGTGCCTCTCAAGGGTGAGGATAGATTGAGAAGAAATGAATTGCTTCCGAACCGGCTATTCTCCACTTGTGAGTTACACCCAGATGCCTCCAAGCCAACTCAGAAGATGAGCTGTCCTCCTCCTCCTCCTTCTCTTGCTCCTCCTCCTCTCTAGTTCTTCCTCCCCCCCTCTCTTCTTCTTCTTCTTCTTCTCCCATAAACCTTGGCCCAGGAGCCTAACTGAGATCTTTCTTTTCCTCACCGGAGGAAAACTCTGCGACCCGGAAGAGGAAAATTAGGTGGGCCACTTCTGTCTCCATGGTAGGTCAGGACATCAAACAGAGGTGGGCTTCGTATACTGTAGTAACCGTTTCAGCCAGCACCGGAAATGTGAATGCGCACCATCCCCACATGCATGTGGTGTCACAAAACACGGCAATTTGCTCGCGCACGCCACCCACCCACGCATGCGTGCGACATCAAACAACACGGCAATTCGCTCATGAGGGCCGTCCCCGAGTGCGTGCTGTGTCGAAAACCGCACGCACCACACCACACCTAGCAATATAGGATGGGATTTTCGACCGGGTGAGTGGGCAAGTGGCCAGTACCGATTCACCCGAACCGGTCTGAACCGGCTGAATACCACCTGTGACATCAGCGCATGAGCAAGGAGATGTCGATGAGTAGAGATCCATCCGAGACAACCTACAAGGTTGAAGGAAAACAGATAGATGGACAGGCGAGGAAGGGAATACGGGTGTAACCCTCAACTTACAATTGTCCGCTTAGTGACTGAATAGTCACTAAGTCATTCAAAGTTACAATGGCGCTGACGATGTGACTTCAGTGGTGGGATTCAAGTAATTTAACAACTGGTTCTCTGCCCTAATGATTTCTTCCAACAACCAGTTTGCCAAACTGCTCAGAAAGTTAACAACCGGTTCTCCCGAAGAGGTGCGAACCGGCTGAATCCCACCACTGTGTGACTTGCGGCCATTTTGCAGACTTACGACCATTGCAACTTCCCCTTGGTCAACACGATCCAAATTCAGATGCTTGGCAACGGACTCTCCTTTATGACGGTTGCAGCGTCCCCTGGGAGTCACGAAGCGATTTCCTTTGGCGACTTTCTGACCAGGAGGAAGCCGGATTCGCTCGACGAGCGGGTTTGTAACTCAACGGACGTGGCAAGGAAGGTCGTAAAACGGGGCAAAATTCACTTAGCACGCGGAATTGCGGGGCTCCATTTATGGTCGTAAGTTGAGAACTATCTGTATCTATCCCTAAAAAAAATAAAAATGGCCACTCATCTCACAAGAAAGGGACTCTGGGTAGTGTACAAGGCTCGGTTTAAAAAGAGCAATCAATACTTTTTTTAAAAAAAAAAACCAGTCACAATTTAAAATAATACAGTAATCCTAGAAAGACACACAAAACAGGTCAGGATGATATTAACCACAATAAGGGAGGCATCGTAAAATCTCCATCGGCTTTTGGGGCCCCCTAGTCCTGATAACATAGTAATTTAATTCTGTCCGGTTTCGTTCCGTTCCATTCCATTCCATTCCATATTTTCTATTCTTTTCTTTTCTTTTCTTTTCTTTTCTTTTCTTTTCTGTTCTGTTCTGTTCTGTTCTGTTCTGTTCTGTTCCGTTTTGTTCCATTCCATTCCGTTCCGTTCCGTTCCATTCCATTCCACTCCATTCCATTCCATATTTTCTACCGGTATTGTATTCTGTTCTGTTCCGTTCTGTTCCGTTCCATTCCGTTCCATTCCGTTCCATATTTTCTGTTCTGTTCTTTTCTTTTCTGTTCTGTTCTGTTCTGTTCTGTTCCGTTCCATTTTGTTCTGTTTTGTTCCGTTCCATTCCATATTTTCTACTGGTATTCTATTCTGTTCTGTTCTGTTCTGTTCTGTTCTGTTCTGTTCTGTTCTGTTCTGTTCTGTTATGTTATGTTATGTTATGTTATGTTATGTTGTTATGTTCCATTCTATTCCATTCCATTCCATATTTTCTATTCTATTCCGTTCCGTTCCGTTCTTCTTGATGTGTTTTGTAAAATTCTTGGACATGGTGCCAAGTGCCCCGATGACAATGGGTATCACTGTTACCTGCTTCATCCATAATCACGTAGTTTCGATGGCCATATTTCATGATTTTTTTTCCAGTTCTTTTTTCTTTGACTCTGGCATCTCCTTGGTACAGCTATATCAATAAATTGTACCCTTCAGGTTTTCGACAACTGGGATATCTGGTGTGTTGAGTTTCAAATGACGATCCATCTGTATTCGAAAGCCCCACAAGATCTTCACCTTCTTATTTTCAACAACTTTTTCCATTTTATGTTCCCATGACTTTTTGGATACAGGAAAGTTGTATTTTTTACATAATGACCAGTGGATTAATTTAGCAACTCGGTCGTGTCTAGCTTTGTAATCAGTTTGTGTGATTTTGCTGCATTCACATATTAAATGTGAAACAGTTTCGACTTTGTTGTTGCAAAGTGGGCAGTTTGGATTGTCGGTGGATTTTTGTATCTTTGCTTTCGTGGCATTAGTTTGTAGTGTTTGTTCTTGAGCAGCCGGTATTAAACCTTCCATTTCTTTCTCGATGGTTCCCCTCTTAAGCCATGCCCCTGTCAAGTTGTCATCGCATTTTCCTTCAATGTTTTTCAAGCGCTGTCCATGCAAAGCTTTGGTTTTCCATCCGTTTAATCTGTCATCCGTCTGTTTTTCCTTATATTCTGCCTTTTGTTTCCGTTGTTTTTATAATCTTCTCCGTTTTCACAGCCTGCAGCAATTTTTCTGTACTTTGGTTCACGTAATCCTTCAAACTTCGTTTTTCTTCCTCTACAGTTTGATGGATTTGCAATAGTCCTCTGCTCCCTATTTTTCTGGGCAGGTACATACAATCTATCGATGTCACTTCATGGGTGTAAAGCGTAGTATATATTCAAAAGTTTGTGCGTTTTCCGGTCCAAGTTTTCCAGTTCAGCCCAAGTCCAGTTGATGATTCCAGCCGAGTAGCATATCCCTGGAACTGCCCATGTATGAATGCCTCTAATTATGTTTCCAGCATTCAGCTTTGATTTTAATATTTTGCGGATTCTCCTGATGTATTCCTTTTGCGTTGACTCTTTGACTTTTCCATTCAAGATGTTATCTGCTTCCAATATGCCTAGGTATTTGTAACCATCATTCCTTTGCTAACGCTTTTACTGTGTTTCCATTTCCCTGTTCTATTCCTTCTATTTTTTTTTTCCCATTTTTCCTTGCTGCATGGATAATATAGCACATTTTTCAAGTCCAAAGTTCATTTTGATGTCGCGGCTGAACAGTTGAACTGTGTTGAGTATTGATTTCAGTTCAGTGGGGCTTTTCGCATGCATTTTTAAGTCATCCGTGTATAGTAGATGGTTTATCTTGCCATGTTGGCTTGAGATTTGATATCCCAGTTTTGCGTTTCATAGGATGATGATGATGATGATGATGATGATGATGATGATGATGATGATGACCATGTTTCCCCGAAAATAACACCGGGTCTTATATTAATTTTTGCTCCAAAAGACGCATTAGGGCTTATTTTCTGGTTAGGTCTCATTTTGGGGGAAATACGGTACTAAATGCACCCATCTGGCTGACAATCTTAACTGGGGATTATTTTGGAGGTAGGGCTTGTATTACGAGCATCCTGAAAAATCATGCTAGGACTTATTTTCCGGTTGGATCCTATTTTCGGGAAAACAGTGTATTATTATTATTGTTGTTGTTATCATCATCAATATTACCCAATATTATTGTTGTTATTATATGTTATATATTATTATGTAAGAAACTGACCCAGTCCTTACACTGTTCACAAAGGACATACGTATGTTAATTGAAAATATATAAATAAATTATATATATATATAAATTATATTATATATATCAGAACACAGCCAAGCTCCCACCCAATCAGTTCACACCCCCACTGGCAGTTAAAAGGAAAAAACAGCTGCGATCACACACATTGCTCCTAGAAGCACGAAGCCGAAAACACCAGCCTGAAGATGACGAATGAGACTTCGTCGAAACGTTGCCAAGACACCTCCAATTTTACGCGGGAGAAAACCCGAATAACCAAAGACTTACATATATATATATATATATATATAAATATAAACTTTTTAAAAAAGAAGTTGAACAAGTGCTATGGCTCACCTCTGGCCTCAAAGCATTATTGCCTTTTCAATTGTTCACAGCAAATCATAAATAATCGTCTTTAATTGTCCCACGGATGCCACATCCATTCAGCCTGTTCTGCCACCTGTCCTGTGATCGGATTTAATTTGTTTAATTGAGTAATAATATCAAGGAAAGAAGGAGCTTTTGTGGGCACGGCGAAGTCACGAGTCTCGTTGTTTGTCCGCCGAGCTTGGAAAACATCGATGTGAAAACCTCAACGTGTTCTCTTTCCTCTAAAGAAAAAAAACAAAAACCAACCAATCAGAAATAAACTGGTTTCTCACTTCCTTTGTTCTGCTCCTCTTTTGGGCAGGCAGTCCTCGCTTAGCGACCTTAGCAACGAAAAAGGTGACTTACGACGAGTCTTCTTCACGCTTAAAATCACCACAGCACTCCTGTGAGGTCCTGTGGGATCCAAATTTGGGTGGCGTAGATTTAAAAACAGATTGGCGGCCTCCTGGGATCACCCTCTGAGACTTTTCTAGCCGGCTTCCGATAATGGGGGAAGCTGGGTTTGTTTAAGGACCGCCCGATTCACTTAAGAACTTGCAGGGATTTGCTGAAGAAGCGAACCCAAAAAGCTCATCGAATCGGGCGTAACTCACTTAGCAACCTCTTTGTTCAACAGGACAGAAATTCTGCTCACAAATTGTCATCGTTAAGTCCCCGGAATAGCATCTTGGACACCACGCTAGTAGTCCCTTCCCTCAGTTCATCCTGTTTGAGCGGGTGGGGGGGGGCTGGACTAGAAGACCTCCAAGGTCCCTTCCGGCTCTATTCTATTCGAATTCTAAAATGGTCTAGGGCACTGATGGCTAACCTTTTTGCCATCGCGTGCCAGGACCGGGCGCGGGGGGTGGGGGTCCCGCAAACGGAAGTTGGCAAACGGGCCGTTCCTGGCCTCTGGAGGGCCTCCAGGGGGTTGGAAACGGCCGTTTTCGCTCTCCCCAGGCTCCTAGAAAGGCTCTGGAGGCTGGGGACAGCAAAAAACAGGCCTTCTGGTCCCACCAGAAGTTGGCAAATGGACCATTTCTGGCCTCCGGAGGGCCTCCGGAGGGGTTGGGAAGGCCGTTTTCGCCCTCCCCAGATTCCTAGAAAGGCTCTTGGGAGACAGAAAAACAGGCCTTCCCCACCCCACCCCCCAAGGCCCTCCAGAGGCAGGAAACAGCCTGTTTCCCTACTTCTGGTGGGCCCAGAAGGCCCGAAAATCAGCCTCCGGGGGGGGGGGGGTTGGGAAGGCCATTTTCGGCCTCCAGATGACCTCCGGGGAGGTTGGGAAGGCCGTTTTCGCCCTCCCCAGACTCCTAGAAAGGCTCTTGGGAGACAGAAAAACAGGCCTTCCCCACCCGACCCCATCAAGGCCCTCCGGAGGCAGGAAACAGCCTGTTTCTCTACTTCTGGTGGGCCCAGAAGGCCCGAAAATCAGCTGGCTGGCACGTGCATTCGTGCCGGAGCTGAGCTCGCGTGCCCACCAATATGGCTATGCATGCCACCTGTGGCACATGTGCCATAGGTTCACCATCAGGGGTCTAGGAGGCTGGACTAGAAGACCTCCAAGGTCCCTTCCAACTCTATTCTGATTCTGACTCTGGTCTGGCCACCCGGAATTTCTTTGGGACAGGACAGGACAGGACAGGACAGGAAATGGTGGTGAAGACAGGGTGAAATTCTCGCCAGGCTGACTCTCTGACTCAGCACTCTTCCATTTGGGAGCTGCTCAGAATGGCTGGCATAGTTTATCTCACGAAACATCTCCAAATTGACCGGTGACTTCAAAGTTTGGACAGCTATGGCAGTCACGTCTTCCTTCTGAGCCTGGGGCACGATCTGGCTGGCTTGAGCCAAACATGGCACCTTCTCAAAAAAACAAAATGGACACCTTGTGCCAATCTGTTTTGATTAACAGAGTTGAAAGGGATCTAGGAAGTCTTCTAGTCCAACCCAGAGGTGGGACTGCTGCCCGGTTGCTGGGTGGGTGTGGCCATGGAGGCGTGGCCTACTCGGCCTCCTGCAACACAGAGGGATTGATTTTGCCCTCCCCAGGCTCCAAAGGCTTTTCTGGAGCCTCCAGGAGGGCGAAAACAGCCTCCCCTGGGCTCCGGAGGCCCTCCAGAGGAGAGAAACGGCCCATTTTCAGACTTCCAATCCTTCCAGTAGGCCCGTTTTTCGTCCCCCCCACGAGCCTCCATGCGCGCCCTGCACTTACCTGGCAGAAGCTTCTCACATGAGAAGCAAAACGTCTTCAAAGAATAACCAGAAAGTCCAGCGGCCTCTTTAAAAAAGCACCTTTCGGACTCCAGGGATGGAGCATCCACAACTTCTGTTCCCCCTGGTTCAGGTTGCTTCTCTCCTTGGTGAGTTCCCATCCGTTGTTTCTTAATGACGGAATTGGAAGGGACCTTGGAGGTCATCTAGTCCAACCCCCCCCCCCCCGCCCATCCAAGCAGGAGACCCTACACCATTTCTGACAGATCTGTCCAGTCTCTTCTTGAAAGTCTCCAGGGATGAAGCTCTCACAACTTCCGAAGGCAACTTCTGTTCCATCGGTTGATGGTTCTCCCTGTCAGAAAATTCCTCCTTATTTCTAAGTTGAATTTCTCCTTGCTCAGTTTCCATCCATTATTCCTTGTCTGGCCTTCGGGTGCTTTGGAAAATAGCTTGACCCCCTTCCTCCTCTCTGGGGCAGCCCCTCAAATATTGGAAGATGGCTATCCTGTCTCCCCTGGTCCTTCTCTTCACTAGACTAGCCATGCCCAGTTCCTGCAACCGTTCATTGTATGTTTTAGCCTCCAGTCTCCCTAATCATCTTTCTTGCTCTTCTTTGCACTTTTTCCAAAGTCTCAACATTTTTTTTTTTTTTTGGTAATGTGGGGACCAAAACTGGATGCAGGATTCCAAGTGTGACCTTACTAAGGCTTTACAAAGTGGGACTAATCCTTCCCGTGATTTATACAACCAAGGATCGTATTAGCTTTTTTGGCTGTCGCCGCACACGGCTAGCTCATGTTTAAGTGTGGTGGGGGAGAAATGAATGGGAATGCAGAAGAGGAATGCAGACCTGACAGTCAGGTTTCGGTGTCGTCTCAAATAAATTGCATTTCCAAACAAATAGTCTTTGATGAAATCTTTCATTTATTAAGCACGACAATCTGTCCCCCCGACTTCGTCGTAGCCAACACTGACTTCCTGATCCCAAACCTGCCCTTTCTGTTCCCCAATTCTCTGCGTCTCATTGGCCATCTTCCAAATCACTCTCCCCATATCTACTACTTCAGCTCCCAGGAATGTCCCCCCTCCCATCCCATCCCCTAGGGGATATTATCTTCAGGGAAAATAAGTAGGTGAAAGGTCAAGCATCCTCTTGCCAGCTGCCCCCTCTTCTCCTCCTTATGTCAGCACTAGAACGAATGTAGTTTGGAGTGCTGACAGTTTTCCAATAAGAGACAAAAGGACATGCCCAGAAAATGGGCAGAGAGAGTCCTCGACTTACGACCATGCTCTTAGTGACCGTTTGAAGACACGACAGTGTGGGAAACAGTTTCCATCACTAAGCGTGGTGGTATGAATAGAATAGAATAGAATAGAATAGAATAGAATAGAATAGAATAGAATAGAATAGAATAGAATAGAATTCTTTATTGGCCAAATGTGATTGGACACACAAGGAATTTGTCTTGTTGCATATGCTCTCAGTGTACATAAAAGATACATTCGTCAAGAATCATAAGGTACAACACTTAATGATAGTCATAGGATACAAATAAGCAACCAGGAAACAATCAATATCAATATAAATCGTAAGGATCCAAGCAACAAAGTTACAGTCATGCAGTCATAAGTGGGAGGAGATGGGTGGTGGGAACGATGAGAAGATTAATAGTAATAGTAATGCAGATTTAGTGAATAGTTTGACAGTGTTGAGGGAATTATTTGTTTAGCAGAGTGATGGCGTTCGGGGGAAAAACTGTCCTCGTGTCTAGCTAGGTGTTCTGGTCCGCAGCGCTCTATAGCCTCGTTTTGAGGGTAGGAGTTGAAACAGTTTATGTCCAGGATGCGAGGGGTCTGTAAATATTTTCACAGAACCTCTTTTTGACTCCTGCAGTATACAGGTCCTCCATGGAAGGCAGGTTGGTAGCATTGTTTTTTTCTGCGGTTCTAATGATCCTCTGAAGTCTGCGTCTGTCTTGTTGGGTTGCAGAACCAAACCAGACAGTTATGGAGGTGCAGATGACAGACTCAATAATTCCTCTGTAGAACTGAATCAGCAGCTCCTTGGGCAGTTTGAGCTTCCCGAGTTGGCACAGAAAGAACATTCTTTGTTGTGCTTTTTTGATGACGCTTTTGATGTTTAGGTGTCCATTTTAGATCTTGAGATATGGTAGAACCTAGGAATTTGAAGGCCTCTACCATCGATACTGTGTCGTCTAGTATAGTATGGGAGGGTAGTATGAGTTGCACCTGCGTTTATGACTCTCTCTTTTTGCCACGGATTTTAAGCCAATTTCTACAGATGGTTTCCAAGGCGTGCCAACCTGAAATGCAATTAGGGCGAAGAACATTCCACCTTGGTGGTCCTTGACATATGACCCAGTGGTTTAGCAGCGGTTCACACTTACAAGGTTAAAAAAAAACAAAACAACCCAGGATTGCAGAGGAGGTGGTAATAGATGAATTCCTATTGCAAGACCGGAAGTGATCCCACGCTCCCTCCTTTGTCAAAGAGAGGTCCTTGCGACAACACAGCTTGTGCAATTGTCACACCGTTACAGGCAGCTCGGTGTGCGCTGTTGTGACACCGGCTGGGTTGCGGCAAAGCTGCGTTGGCCTGAAGAAGGAATGTTGGAATCGTATAATACGTCTCGTAGGTTGTGATGAAGAGGTGTTTTTCTCAACCTTGGCACTTTAAGACTGGTGGACTTCAACTCCCAGAATTCCCCAGCCAGCTCTTTTTTTTCCCTACTTTGCTGAAGTCAAAGATATATTATGTTTAGTGCATACCCACCATCTATGAAGAAAGGTACCTTATATGGATGACTGGGGAATTCTGGGAGTTGAAGTCCACGCATCTTAAAGTGGCCAAGGATGGACACCCCTGGTCTAAGGCGATGAATATTGTAAATAAAACCCTTTAAGTTAGCTTCAAAATACCTATTTGGATTGGGCAATGGGTTTCTGAGTTGTTGGCTGGCTGGGGAATTCTGGGAGTTGTAGTCCACGAGTCTTAAAGCGGCCAACGTTGATAAACACGGATTTAAACTTAATTTAATTTAATTTAATTTAAATTTAAATTTATACAGCTAGTCCTCGACTTATGACCACAATTGAGCCCAGAATTTCTGTGGCTCAATGAAACCGTGAGTTAAGTGAGTTTCAACCCCGCTTTACGACCTTTCTTGCCACCGTCGTTAAGTGAATCGCCGCACTTGTTCAGTTAATGAGTCCCACGGTTGTTAAGCGAATCTGGTTTTCCCGTGGACTTTGCTCGTCAGAAGGTCGCCAAAAAAGGGGGATCCCGGAACCACCGCGACCGTCGTAAATACGAACCAGTTGACAAGCGTCTGAATTTTCATCCCGTGATTGTGGGGATGTTGTAGATGTGAGGACCTGGTCATCAGACACTCTTTTTTTCAGGGCTGCTGTAACTTCGAACAGTCACTAAACAGACGGTTGGTTATAAGTTGAGGACTACCTATAAGGAAACTTCCAATAACTATATAAAATATTAAAAAATGAAAACCCAGAAGGAATTTAAAACACTTAGCTGAGTTTGGTGGCTTGTCTGCTTGGTGAATCTTAGTTTAAGCAGCGTATCTTAATTTCTATCCCTTTATCTAGGAAAACGATGATCATCTAAGCCAGTGATGGCTAACCTTTTTGCCATCGTGTGCCAAAAGCGGGGGGGGGGCACGGGGGGGTGTCACACACATGCGTGCCCACACGCATAATTCTATGCGCCCTGCCCTCCCGCGCATGCGTGTGTGACCCTCCCGCGCTACCCCTGCTTTTGGCACACGAGGTGGGCCCGGTAGGCCTGTTTTTTGCTCTCCCCAGGCTCCAGAGCCTCTCTAGGAGCCTGGGGAGGGCGAAAACGGCCTTCTCCACCACCTCAGAGGCCCTCCAAAGGCTGGAAATGGGCCATTTGCCGACTTCTAGTAGGACCGGAAGGCCCATTTTTTGCTCTCCCCAGGCTCCAGAGCCTCTCTAGGAGCCTGGGGAGGGCAAAAACAGCCTTCCCCACCACCCCGGAGGCCCTCCAGAGGCTGGAAATGGGCCATTTGCCGACTTCTAGTAGGACCGGAAGGCCCATTTTTTGCTCTCCCCAGGCTCCAGAGCCTCTCTAGGAGCCTGGGGAGGGCGAAAACAGCCTTCCCCACCCCCCAGAGGCCGAAAACGGCCCATTTGCCAACTTCCAGAAGTCCCACCGATACGGCGCGCGTGCCCACTGATATGGCTCCGTGTGCCACCTGTGCCACGCGTGCCACAGGTTCGCCATCACGGATCTAAGCTCTTAAAAAAACTCCTTTCTGGAACTCATTTGAATTCCTTTGAAAAAAAAATAATAACTCAAACGTGTCGACTCACAAAAGGGGTTCGTGAAGCTAATTCTCCTTCAGTGGACGCCTTTTAGCGGACCCTAAACTGAGCAGGGGTGGGATAGATGATCTCTGGGATCTTTTCCAACTCTGGGAGCCAGCCTAGGGTCAAAGAACCATTTTCATGGCTGTGGGGGCAGTGATGGGTTTCACATATTCTTACTATTAGTTTGCCCCTTTTTTAATATTATTTTGGGGACCACCTTTAAAAAGTTTAACCGTTGTGTTTTTCAGGAAATATGATTTTTGAACGACCGGTAATAAAATGCTATAAATTCTAATTATGAGGAGAGGGGAGGAGAAAAACCATTCACAGCTTGAGGTTCTTCCATTTTTTTTTTCCCCCAGCAACTTGGGAGAGTTTTATTCGAGGTTAAATTCGAGATAATAGAAGGGATCTAGAGTGGCCTTCCTAAATTTCGTGGCCTCCAGATCTGTGACATCCTGGTTCTCGAACCTGCTGCAGCCTTCAACCTTCAACGTGGTGAAATCCATTTCTTTTTTACTACCGGTTCTGTGGGCGTGGCTTGGTGGGGCGTGGCTTGGTGGGCGTGGCAGGGGCAGGATATTGCAAAATCTCCATTCCCACCCCACTCTGGGGCCAGCCAGAGGTGGTATTTGCCGGTTCTCCGAACTACTCAAAATTTCCACTACCGGTTCTCCGAACTGCTCAAAATTTCCGCTACCGGTTCTCCGAACTGCTCAAAATTTCCGCTACCAGTTCGCCAGAACCTGCTAGAATCTGCTGGATTTCACCCCTGGGAGGGTCCTATTTGTTTGCCGGCCCACTCATCATCTCCAGGATTTATCCAGAATTCCCATTGCTATTAAGCAAGGTGCTTGTTAAATGAATCACACCCTTTTTTTTTTTTTTGCCATGGTTGTTAAATGAATCACACAGTCATTAAACGAAGCCAGCTTTCCCCTTTGACTTTTGCTCATCCGAAGCCATCTGGGAAAGGATGATCCCATGATCCGGGACGACATGGCCACCGTCGTAAATACAAGCACCTGTATTTTTGATGCCGTGACCATGGTCATAAGTGCGAGGACTGGTCGAAAGTCACTTTTTTTCAGCGCCGTTGTAACTTCAAACGAGAGTTTTTAAATATAAAACACAAAAATGAAGCTTTGAGACTTTCGGAGAGATGGCGTATCCCACTCGGGGCCAAATGGCTAGGATCCCATCAGATCCAAGCCTGAGAAAATGCTAATTTCTCCGCCTCTGAGGTTGAGACAGTCACACAGGTTGCCATGTGGAAACATTCCCGTCTCCACCTGGAATTTCCTCCAGGTCCACCTGCTCTCGTGAGCGTGACGCCCTCTCATCGCCCTGACGGCTCGTGAAGCATGCCGTGATCTCCCGGTGGCCACCTTTCCTGAGGGGAAAAAAATGCATGACTCGTTCACTGGCAAAATAAGTGGGCAGGTCCCTGGGCATTGCTCCAGAGACTTAGCTTAGAATATTAAAAGCTATTTCAAAAACACCGTAAACCATTGTTTTTCAACCTTGGTAACTTTACGACGGTTGGACTTCATCTCCCAGAATTCCCCAGCTGACATGGGCTGGCTAGGGAATTCTGGGAGTTGAAGTCCCCAAGGTTGAAAAAGACGGCTGTGAACCATGGTTTTTCAACCATGGGAAGTTGAGAGATGAGCGGACTTCAATTCCCAGAATTCCTCAACAAAACATGGCCGCCTAGGGAATTCTGGGAGTTGAAGTCCCACCATCTTAAAGTTATCAATGTTGAAAAACACTACTGTGAACCATGGTTTTTCAACCATGGGAAGTTGAGAGATGAGTGGACTTCAATTCCCAGAATTCCTCAACAAAACATGGCCGCCTAGGGAATTCTGGGAGTTGAAGTCCCACCATTTTAAAGTCGCCAAGGTTGAAAAACAAGGCTGTGAACCATGGTTTTTCAACCATGAGAAGTTGAGAGATGGGTGGACTTCAATTCCCAGAATTCCTCAACAAAACATGGCTGCCTAGGGAATTCTGGGAGTTGAAGTCCCACCATCTTAAAGTCGCCAAGGTGGAAAAACAAGGCTGTGAACCATGGTTTTTCAACCATGGGAAGTTGAGAGATGAGTGGACTTCAATTCCCAGAATTCCTCAGCCAACATGGCCGCCTAGGGAATTCTGGGAGTTGAAGTCCCACCGTCTTAAAGTCGCCAAGGTTGAAAAACCAAGGCTGTGAACCATGGTTTTTCAACCATGGGAAGTTGAGAGATGAGTGGACTTCAATTCCCAGAATTCCTCAACAAAACATGGCTGCCTAGGGAATTCTGGGAGTTGAAGTCCCACCATCTTAATTAAGAGGGTTCTTAATTAAGAGAGTTCTTTGCAAAATTCAATCTTAATGGGTATTTTTAAATTGCTTTTTTTTTTAACAAGTAATAGTAGTGTTTTTCAACCTTGGCGACTTTTAACATGGTTGGACTTCAACTCCCAGAATTCCCTAGGTGGCCATGCTGAAGAATTCTGGGAATTGAAGTCCACTCATCTCTCAAGTTCCCATGGTTGAAAAACCATGGTTCACAGCCTTGTTTTTCCACCTTGGCGACTTTAAGATGGTGGGACTTCAACTCCCAGAATTCCTCAGCCAACATGGCCGCCTAGGGAATTCTGGGAGTTGAAGTCCCACCATCTTAAAGTTATCAATGTTGAAAAACCACTACTGTGAACCATGGTTTTTCAACCATGGGAAGTTGAGAGATGAGTGGACTTCAATTCCCAGAATTCCTCAGCCAACATGGCCGCCTAGGGAATTCTGGGAGCTGAAGTCCCACCATCTTAAAGGTGCCAAGGTTGAAAAACAATTTTGGATATTGGAAGGAGAATTTGGCCATGCTAAATAAATAGTGTTATGTCGTAAATATATATAAATAAATAAATTTACAAAATATAAATATAAAAAAAAATCAGGTCCCACCGAGATTCGAACTCGGATCGCTGGATTCAGAGTCCAGAGTGCTCACCATTACACCATGGAACCGTGACTGACGCGCAGCTTTACCGCCCTTCGCCGTTCCCCCGCCGTCGGAAAGGGAGGCGGGGAGGCCGCCCAGCCAATGGCGTCCTTGCTCATTTGCATATCCCGTTCTTTCCATATTCGAGGAGCAAATGGAGAAGGTTCTACGCGTGGGCGGGGTCAGGCCCGTTGCTTAGGAGAAGTGGGCGGAGTCTTTCCTTCTCGCTCCAGCTTTTCCGACCCCCTCCCTTTCCCCGGGTCGGGTTAACCCTTGAATCGCCAGGCTCGACTGCGTTGCTTTTGATTTTTCTTCTTTGGGCGAAATAATTCCGATTTTTTTTTTCTCTCTCTCTCTTTCTCCCTTCTTTTTTTCGCTTTTCTCCTTTTTCTCCCAGGTCCTGGAACATCGATCTACTTCTACAAACCAGAAGGTTTGTTTTATGCTTGGCTATGTTTGCAATCCTTGCAAAAAAATAAAAATAAAAAAAATAGAGGGATGGGGAAAATTGCAAAAGGAGAGATGGCGGCGGAGGAAGGGGATTGCAGAAACCCGAGGGGAGGAGGATCTTAAATTATGTGCATAATTCTGTATTTATCTGCATAATTCGGTATTGTATGCATAATTCTGTATTATTCTGTATTTACCTGTATTTCTTTATTCTGTTATAGTATGGAGTATATATTGGAGAGCTGCATGCAACGAAATTTCACTTAAACGTATGCCGATTAGTGTACATTCAAAGTGACAATAATTCGATTCCATTCCATTCTATTCCATATTTTCTACTGTTATTCTATTCTATTCCAATCCATTCCATTCCGTGTTTTCTATTCTATTCTATTCTATTCTATTCTATTCTATTCTATTCTATTCTATTCTATTCTATTCTATTCTATTCTATTCTATTCTATTCCATTCCATTCCATTCCATTCCATATTTTCTATTCTATTCTATTCTATTCTATTCCATTCCATTCCATTCCATTCCGTATTTTCTATTCCATTCCATTCCATATTTTCTATTCTATTCTATTCTATTCTATTCTATTCTATTCTATTCTATTCTATTCTATTCTATTCTATTCTATTCCATTCCATTCCATTCCATTCCATTCCATTCTATAATAAGGGAAGGGAGGATGGGCTATCTATAGCGGCTGGCAATCCAGTCGAAAAGAGTTTCTAATCGGTGTGTGCTACAACAACCCTGCGAGGAAGGACAGTCATTAGCGAGCCTGGTGTCAAGGGGAGTCAGTGTGAGGTTGGGTTGCGTGGTCCTGCCTAGAAGTCAGTTGGATAAGATCCTGAGTAGGGCTGCTGCAAGGGGCTTTAATGGTTACTGTCTGGGGATGGGGTTAGGCTAGATGGCCTCTCAGACTCTTCTAACTACAATTCTAGGGGCTGTTCTCTCTCTCTCTCTCTCTCTCTCTCTCTCTCTCTCTCTCTCTCTCTCTCTCTGTTCTCGCAGGCCTCAAAAACTTCATTCCAGGATGCTGGGAAAAAAAAAAGTTGCCAGATGTTGGCAGTGTGGTCGGATGGCCAAACTGTGGAGAAGGAAGTAAGACAGACAGACAGACAGACAGACAGACAGACAGACAGATAGATAGATAGATAGATAGATGAGAGAGAGAGAGAAAGAGAGACATAGGTAGGTAGAGATAGATAGATAGATAGATAGATAGATAGATAGATAGATAGATAGATACATAGATGAGAGAGAGAGAAAGAGAGACATAGGTAGGTAGAGATAGATAGAGATAGATGATAGATAGATGAGAGAGAGAGAGAAAGAGAGACATAGGTAGGTAGAGATAGATAGACAAACAGATAGATAGATGAGAGAGAGAGAGAAAGAAAGAGAGACATAGGTAGAGATAGAGATAGATGATAGATAGATGAGAGAGAGAGAGAGAAAGAAAGAGAGACATAGGTAGGTAGAGATAGATAGATAGATAGATAGATAGATAGATAGATAGACAGATACATAGATAGATACATAGATACATAGATAGATACATAGATGAGAGAGAGAGAGAAAGAGAGACATAGGTAGGTAGAGATAGATAGATAGATAGATAGATAGATAGATAGATAGATAGATGATAGATACATAGATAGATACATAGATAGATAGATAGATAGATGATAGATAGATAGATAGATAGATAGATAGATAGATAGATAGATACAGATAGATAGATAGATAGATAGGTAGATAGGTAGATAGATACATAGATACATAGATACATAGATGAGAGAGAGAGAAAGAGAGACATAGGTAGGTAGAGATAGATGATAGATAGATGATAGAAAGAGAGACATAGGTAGGTAGAGATAGATAGACAAACAGATAGATGAGAGAGAGAGAGAGAGAAAGAGACATAGGTAGGTAGAGATAGAGATAGATGCTAGATAGATAGATGATAGAGAGAGAGAAAGAGAGACATAGGTAGGTGGAGATAGATAGATAGATGATAGAGAGAGAGAGAGACATAGGTAGGTAGAGATAGATAGAGATAGATGATAGATAGATAGATAGATAGATAGATAGATAGATAGATAGATGATAGATAGATAGATAGAAGTAGGTAGGTAGGTAGAGGAAGGAAGGAAGGAAGGAAGAAAAAGAAAGAAAGAAAAGATGATGGGAAGGAAGGAAGGAGAGAAACAGAAAGGATAGGAGGAAAGAAGGAGGAAGAGGAATGAAGGCAGGAGAGGGAAAGAGACAGGAGGAAGGAGGAAGGAGAGGGAGAAAAGGAAGAAGGAAAAGGGAAGGATGGATGGAGGATGGGAGGAAGAAAGGAAAGAAAGAAGGAAGGAAGAAAGGGAAGAAAGAAAGTGGGAAAAAGAAAAGAGAGAGAGAAAGGAAAAACGGAAGACTGGAGGGAGGGAGGAAGGAAGGAAGGAAGGAAGGGTTTGCCGGTGAATTCGTGGTGCAACAGCGGGCCTGGTTCTTTGTGTGGCAACTGCACAGGATTTGAAGAGGAAAATCCAGCTGTTTTACAGAGCATTGGTGGTTCAGTGGTAGAATTCTCGCCTGCCACGCGGGAGGCCCGGGTTCGATTCCCGGCCAATGCAACGCATTCCTTTTTTCTTCTTCTTCTATATGTTGTCACTTGTCTCACGGTTGCCACGACTGTTTCATTTGCTGCAATGGAGGCCCCTGTTGCTTTTTCTCCCTCCCCCTCCCATCTCTTAAGAATCCCTCCCCTCCCCGCTCCCCAAGGAGTTTTCTCCAGAGTGGGAGAGTGGAGGCGTCTCTGCTTTGCGACCCCTTCTGGATGAATGGATGGATAGATAGATAGATGGTAGAGATGATAGAGAGATGATAGATAGACAGACCAGGTTGGAAGGAAGGAGAGAGAGAGAGAAAGGAAAGAAAGAAAGAAAAAGAAAAGAAAGAAAGGGAAAGAAAGAAAGAAAGAAAGAAAGAAAGAAAGAAAGAAAGAAAGAAAGAAAGAAAGAAAGAAAGAAAGAAAGAAAGAAAGACAGACAGACAGACAAGACTTTTACAGGAGAGGAAAAGACGAAAGGACAATGCTTTAGTTGTTTATGTTGTTCAAAGATGATAACTTGGGGGGACCTCAACTCCCAGAATTCCCCAGCCATCCATAGGACCCTGCAAGGAGAGAGGCGGCCATTTTGTTCAAGCCTCATTTCTCTTCTTCTCTTCCAGCGACGTCCAGCATGGATGCTGCCCAGCGGGACGCCGCTCTGTTGTACGTGGTGCAATCCGGCACGCTGATGATGGAATATTTACGAGCCCGTGGAGAAGCCTCTTCGGCCGCAGCCTCTCGGCGTCGGTGGGCCTTCCTGCACTCTCTAGGGCGGCGAGGAGGAGAGGAGGACGGAGACGATGACCTGGGGGAGGAGAAGGAAGAGGAGGAGGAGGAGGAGGACGGAGAGGAAGAAGAGGATGCAGAAGAGGACGAGGTCTTCCTGGCCAGACAGACCTGTAGTGCCAGTTTCAGGCGCGGTGGACGCCTGCGTTCGGTGGAAAGACGCTTCTGGGCTCGGCCGCGTAGCACCGAGTGGTGGGACCGGACGGTCCTGGAGACCTGGGACGATAGCGAATGGTTGCAGAACTTCAGGATGTGCAAGGCGACCTTCTTGGACCTTTGCGCCCGGCTGTCTCCGGCTTTGCAGCGCCAGAAAACCCGGATGCGGATCCCGCTGAGCGTGGAGAAGCGGGTGGCCATCGCCATCTGGAAGCTGGCCACCTCCGTCTGCTACCGCGACGTAGGCAACCAATTCGGCGTCGGAAGGTCCACCGCCGGCTCGGTGGTGCTGGAGGTGTGCCGGGCCATTCAGAGGGTGTTGATGCGCTCCACGGTGAACGTGGGGAACAATCTGGCAGATATTGTCCAGGGCTTTGAGGTGAGGGGTTTCCCCAACTGCGCCGGCGTGGTGGGCACCAGCCACATGCCCATCTTGTGTCCTCCTCACCAAGCGTCGGAGTACGTCAACACCAAGGGCTACTACTCGATGGCCTTGCAAGCTTTGGTGGACCATCGAGGGAAGTTCACCCATCTGAGCGCGGGGTGGCCCGGCAAGACCCATGAAGCCAAGATCTTCAACAAGTCCACCTTGTTCACCAAAGGGCAGGAAGGGACTCTCTTCGCTCCCGGTTCTGTGGAGATTAACGGCGTATCGGTCCCTCGGGTCATTTTAGGAGGACCGGCCTATCCTCTCCTTCCGTGGTTGATGGTGCCCTACACGGAAGGTCTGGATGAGACCAAGGAGGCCTTCAACGTCACGTTGAGCCGGTGCCAGGAACCCCTGGAAGAAGCCTTCAGCCGCCTGAAGGGCCGGTGGCGCTGCCTGACGGGACGCAACGATTGCGCGGTGGAGAACCTTCCCCGCCTCATCTCGGCCTGTTGCGTCCTGCACAACATCTGTGAGGAGAAAGGGGAGGCCTACGAGGAGAAGTGGGAAGTGGAGGCCAGGCAGCTGGCCGCCACCTTCGAACAGCCCCTGCAGCGGCCCGATACGCGCATTAAGCCCGCCGCACGGTCGGAGAACGTCCGGGACGCTCTCTGCATGTACATCGCCGGGAAGATATGAAGAGCGGAAGGAGGCCGGCGGTGGTGCTGCGGGTTATTTTGGGGAGACCCAGCCTGAATTGAGACTTTGCGCCCAGGACGTGGTCAGGTTGCACCCCAAAACAGTACCCAGAGTTCTGGGTAGCATTAAACCAGCAGATTATATTCTTGAAATTGATTTTGGGGTGAAGAGTTGAGAAATTTAGGGTAGAGAATCCATAGATTAGTCAGTGTTTCACAATCTTGGCCACTTTTAAGATGGGTGGACTTCAACTCCCAGAATTCCCCAGCCATTCTGGGAATTGAAGGCCGCATGGCTTAAAAGTAGCTGAAGTTGCTGACCTTCATGTTGGCTGAGGAATTCTGGGAGTTGAAGTCCCCCCATCTTAAAAGTGGCTGAGTTTGCTACCCTTCATATTGTCTGGGGAATTCTGGGAGTTGAAGTCCCCCCATCTTAAACGTTACCAAGTTTGCTAACAGCCATGTTGTTTGAGGAATTCTGGGAGTTGAAATCCACCCATCTTAAAGTTACCAAGGTTCCTAAGAGCCATGTTGGCTGGGGAATTCTGGGAGTTGAAGTCCCCCCATCTTAAAGTGGCTGAGGTTGCTAAAAGCCATATTGTCTGGGGAATTCTGGGAGTTGAAGTCCCCCCATCTTAAAGTTACTAAGGTTCCTAAGAGCCATGTTGGCTGGGGAATTCTAGGAACTGAAGTCCCCCCGTCTTAAAGTTACCAAGGTTGCTAACGGCCATGTTGTCTGGGGAATTCTGGGAGTTGAAGTCTACGCATCTTAAAGTGGGTGAGGTTGCTAACAGCCATGTTGTCTGGGGAATTCTGGGAGTTGAAGTCCCCCCATCTTAAAAGTGGCTGAGGTTGCTAACAGCCATGTTGGCTGGGGAATTCTGGGAGTTGAAGTCCCCCCATCTTAAAGTGGCTGAGGTTGCTAACAGCCATGTTGGCTGGGGAATTCTGGGAGTTGAAGTCCCCCCATCTTAAAGTTACCAAGGTTCCTAAGAGCCATATTGTCTGGGGAATTCTGGGAGTTGAAGTCCCCCCATCTTAAAGTGGCTGAGGTTGCTAACAGCCATATTGTCTGGGGAATTCTGGGAGTTGAAGTCCCCCCATCTTAAAGTGGCTGAGGTTGCTAACAGCCATATTGTCTGGGGAATTCTGGGAGCTGAAGTCCACCCATCTTAAAGTTACCAAGGCTGCTAACCGCCATATTGTCTGGGGAATTCTGGGAGTTGAAGTCTACCCATCTTAAAGTGGGTGAGGTTGCTAACCACCATATTGTCTGGGGAATTCTGGGAGTTGAAGTCCCCCCATCTTAAAGTTACCAAGGTTCCTAAGAGCCATGTTAGTTGGGGAATTCTGGGAGTTGAAGTCTACCCATCTTAAAGTGGCTGAGGTTGCTAACAGCCATGTTGGCTGGGGAATTCTGGGAGTTGAAGTCAACTTATCTTAAAACTGCTGAGGTTGAGAATCACTGCCTTACGCGGACTTGTATCCTTCGCGTAAGTAGGGAGTGAGTCATTCAATTACCACTGACACTTGTTTTGCAAAGCAGATTAACTACCCCAGTACCGTTTATCTGCCTCCGCAGAGTGTCTGGGGAAATGAAACACACCCTGTATTTAATTCATATTAGAGGATGATTGAGGATATGCATGGGCCTCCTGCCAAAAATTGCAATCGGTGCACCATGGGTTTCCTGGTGATGCAGATCCCGGCTCAAGCCCAGGCTTGTATCCATGTAAACCTGGTTAACAGTCTTCTCTAGCTAGCATGGTAGCTAAGAGACCCCCCCCCCCGAGAGTCAGCGAGATGAACGGCAAATAAATTGAATACATAATAATAATAATAATAATAATAATAATAATAATAATAATAATAATAATAATAATAATAAAAAAAATAATAATAGATTGGGGTATGTTCCTGTAGGATCTTTTTTTAAAAAAAGCAAACCAGCTTTTTTTGGTGGTGGTAGACTTGGCAAGGGCCACCGGGTTTAGAACGGAAGCCAAAAGACTCATGAGGACTAGAATCTTTGCAGACGTCGGATCCATTTTAACTTTGTTTATCCCGCCCAAAACTGCAAATTGATACCGGAATTGGTAAATCTTTTCAGAGCCGCTGAGAGGAAGGGAGAGAGCCAATATATACATTTAATAAATCAGTCTTATGCTTCATCAAACATTATTTTCGGTCAGGAAACAGTCAAAAAACAAGTCAATATGTCAGCTTGAAACCCCTTTTATAATGCCCATCAAAAATGTGGATTTCGGTCACCCTGCATATTATTTATTTCATTGTTCCCATTTCATGTGTTGATTTATATCCTGCCTTATTTTTACAAATAACTCAAAACAGGTGAATGTATCCAAGACGCCTTCCTCCTTCCTATTTTCTTGCCATTGTTTAAAATCTTTTCTTCCCCCCCGGAACGTCCCAGCTATTATTATATAGATAGTCCTTGATTTACAACTGTTCTTTTGAGTGACCGTTGGAAGTTACGACGGTACTGGGGGAAAAAAAGTGATTGATGACTGATCAAAATTCAAATGCTTGGCAACTGGCATGGACTTATGACAGTTGCGGGCTCTCCGGGGGGGTCACACAATCCCCTTTTGCAACCTTCTGACCAGCAGAGTCCATGGGGAAGCCGGATTCACTTAACGACTCAGTAAGGTCGTAAAAGGAGACAAAACTCGCTTAACTGTCTTGTTTAGCAACATGAGTTTTGGGCTCCATTGTGGTCGTAAGTCGAGGACTATCGGCGTCGGGCATTTTCCGTTACTGCGTAATTCATTTCTGGCATTAAAAGATCTGCCGTTGCATTTGTATGACGCAATTAAGGTACAAAAATCATTAAGTTAATTCTCAATTTCACGAGGCCCGATTAACCTGTTTTCCGGTTTGCCTCGTGCCTTAAACCGTACACCCGGTCAAACAGGATGATGGAAACCACGATAAACGAAGAATTAAAGGATGATTTACCGGCGTGCCTCTGACACAAGCTATATTTCGGTTTCTCGAAGGCCGGTTCCACGGCTCGCCAAAAGAAAGTGAGTCCAAAAAAAATTTCTATTTAAGCATTTCCCTAAGCTTGAGTTCGAATCCGGCTGCTAAAAATTCCAGCTGTAAAGTTAAGAAAGTGCAAAGTGATCCGAGGTCAGGATGAAACAATGTTGTGACATCACAAAATGTACACAACCCGTGAGGCTTGTGTGGATGGGAAGGTTGCCGGCTGGGGTGAAAATGAAGCAAGTCTTTTCCTCCATGAGGACTATAAACTTGTCAAGGGAGCCCAACCATGTGACTGGAGAACTTGAAAGGGAATAAAACAGATATATAATATATATATGTGTGTGTGTGTATATGTATATGTATATATGTATGTATGTATGTATGTATGTAGGTCTTTGGTTATTCGCGTAAAATTGGAAGTACCTTGGCGACGTTTCGACGAAGTCTCATTCGTCATCTTCAGGCTGGTGTCTTCAGCCTTGTGCTTCTAGGAGCAATGTGTGATCGTGGTTGTTTCTTCTTTTTAACTGCCAGTGGGGTATGAACTGATTGGGTGGGAGCATGGCTGTGTTCTGATTGGGTGGAGATGTGTTCTGATTGGGAGGGGGCTTGGCTGTGATCTGATTGGCTGGGGGTATGTTCTGATAGGGTGGGGGCTTGGCTGTGCTCAGGTTGGTCTGAGTTGCAGGGGGATTTGAACTCGTGGCCTGCGTTGCTTTTTTTTTGGCTCCGCATTTGTGGTCGTGCTACATCTTCATGGTGTGTTGTCAGTTTGCTTCATGTATGGATTGGAGGGGTTTAACCCCCCCCAGCCAATCAGAGCACAGCCAAGCCCCCTCCCAATCAGAACACACCTCCACCCAATCAGAACACAGCCATGCTCCCACCCAATCAGTTCATACCCCCACTGGCAGTTAAAAAGAAGAAACAACCACGATCACACATTGCTCCTAGAAGCACAAGGCCGAAGACACCAGCCTGAAGATGACGAATGAGACTTCGTCGAAACGTCGCCAAGGTACTTCCAATTTTACGTGGGAGAAAACCCGAATAACCAAAGACCTACATACAAATACCCACGAAAACCTCAGAAAATAAATAGGTGTGTATGTATATATATGTGTGTGTTTTTCTATCAAGGCACCTGGCCTACCCCAGCATGTGGGAGGGAGCATACCCAGATTCGAACTTGGATTCGAGCAAGGGTATGGCTAGCTGATGAGAGCTAAATAGCTTGAAATAGATCTATACTAGTCTCCCTTTATTTCTTTATCAGCAAATATAAATTTGGTATAAAATGGTTTGTCGTGAATGCGACTGCTTGAGGGCTCCTGGATTGGAGCTGAAAGGCAAAAGGGAAGCAGTAGGCTCCCTCCCATATTGGGGTAGACCAGGTGCTTGAGATTTGGAGTGGTGTGTGAGGTGGAACTCTCGCCTCACAATCAGGAGGCTTATGAGTTCGATCCTAGGTAGAGGCAGATATTTCCCTCTCTGGGCACAATGAGAATATATCTGCTGAACAAAACTCCTCACTGGAGACAGGAAGGGCATCTGGCCAGTAAAACACTTTGTTAGCTCCATTCAGTTGACCAGACTCCACCCCGCCAAGGATTATGGGGTCGTTAAAAGAAAATGATGGACCTTGAGATTTATTTATTTTTTTTGCTGAGTGATGATGAGGATGCCTGGGGTGCATTTATTGGAAAACGGCAAATTGTGTGTTAGGGATGGAAAAATGAAAAGGCCGATGTTGTAATTGTTGTGGTCCGTCAACAGCCCATGGAGCTAGCAGCAGAGTCAGACAGTGAGGAGGCCGGGGAGGACCATGGGCCAGTCCTGGAGTCTGGAGAAGGCCCGGACAAGGGCTCTGGTCGAAGGCAGAGATGGGGCCAGGGAGTGGGAGTGATGCGCGGACTCTGGAGCCCCCAGAGTCGGACAGCAGAGAGGTGGAGGAACAGGAGGAGCCTGTTCCTAGTGCGTGCATGCGCAGAGCTGCCAGAAGGCAAGAGCAGCTAAAGCAAAAAGGACAACTCGGGAGTAAGGCCAGGAAATGATTGGCCCCTCCCATAAGGCTTAAAAGAGCAGCAAAGGCTCTTGGGCTCTTTGTAGGAAAGCAAGGTTGCTAAATCTGTTTTCCAGTCGGCATCTCTTGTTTCTGAACTTCGTGGGGCTTTGCCAAGGAAGACCTATGGAAGGGTGCCAAAGAAGATAAAAGGTTTGTGATAAGCCCGAAGGACTTTTTCTGAAGGACTTGTTTTGGAATTAATTTGGACTAAGCTGGGATGAAGTAATTCTCGGCTGTTATAATAAAACAGTTTCGTTTGAGACTAATTGTGTCCTTTAATGACTAAGTGAGCCTAAGTCACAACAGTAATGTCATCAGATGCATCTTTGCTGCCAGGGAATCCTGGGAGTTGAAGTCCACGCCGTAAAAGCCGCCGAGATTGAAATACACCGATTTATAACTCTACGGTTTTCAACCGAAACTGCCTGGCGAGCATTACTGAATGATACCAAAGTAATACCAGCCTCAACCAACGAGCAAAGCAAAACGACAAATGAAAAATGAGGGGCAGAAAAAAAAAATTAAAACAACATTTCAATTTGGAAATGAATCAAGGCTACGACCCACCTTGCAAAGACGCACAATACAAATGAAAATTCAAATCCAGCCCACGTTGCATTTACAGAACTCCGGAAATAATTAAATAATAAATAATAATACAAGCCCAGCTGAAGAGGGGCAGAAATTCCATTTCCTGCATGTTTTATTTCGTGCAAATGTCTTGATTTTTTTTTTATTTTTACACCATGGACTAACTCCGTAAAAGATACAGCCGTAGAGCCATCATCCTGGATTAAAAAGTCATTTTCCTACAGGGCATTTTTTAAAAAAAAAAATCCTCTGTTTCTTTGTCCTATTCATTTATTCGCTTTCAACCCTGTAAATTTCAAATCTCTCTTGCGAGAGCACTTAGCAGCATGAGACAAAACTATATTAATATCTATTATCTTTTCTAACAGGAACTGTGCCCCCCCCCAAATAATATTAGAATATATTTACACACCATTCAAAAAACGTATCAAAAATCAAGATAAGAGTCCTCGACGTATGACCGTAATCGAGCCCAAATTTACTATGACTCAGCAAGACAGTGGCGAAGGGAGTTCTGCATTTTACGACCTTCCTCGCCGCCGCCGTTAAGCGAACCACGGCAGTTAAATGACTCGCACGGTTGTTAAGCGAGTCCGGTTTCCCCGTTGACTTGGCTTGTCAAGACGGTCGCAAAAGAGGATCGCGTGACCCCCGGGACATTTGCAACCGTCATAAATATGAGTCAGTTGGCAAGTATCCGAATTTGGCTCGGGTGGGGAGGCTGCAACGGTCGTGGGAAAAACAGACATAAGTCTTTTGTTTTTCAGCGCCATAACTTCAAACCGTCACTAAGTGAATATTTGTAGGTTGGACGCTGCCTCTAATATAAGGAAGTCCCCTTTAAGAATATCTTCTACTGCAAGGGATGTCAAACTCGAGGCTCGTCGGCCAGATCCGGCCTGCAATGTGGTTGGATCCAGCCGGTTCAGACCGGTTTAAGCGAACCGGTAATGGTGACGTGCGGATGCTCACCTGCCCCGGCACTATGCCGTCCTATTTAGCCATTTAGCCGCGTACATGCGTGCAAGCCACCCAGTCGGCCACGCCCACACCCCGCCCGAGGTCAACCACTGCCCCGATGCGGCCCTCAATGAAATCGAGTTTGATACCCCTGTTCTACTGCATTCCAGATGTTCATTTTTTTTCCAATTTTGGCCTCAGGAAGCGCAGATTTACTTCCGGAAACGTTACCCAAAGGGGCCACCGCTAAGAAGGCCCCGCTTCTCATCACTACACTGCAAGGCAAGGTTTTTTTTTTTTTTTTTGCTTTTGTTTTGGTGAACAGCTCGTGCTTCAAAATTGCAAAGCCTCTGAAACGTTGGAGCTGACTTGCAGCTGCAGGACTGAGGAATTAATTCAACGTTTTTGTCAAAATGTTTTTGTGACGCGGGACTTTTTCACACCGAGAATTCCCCAAGCGGCAAGTATTTTTGTATGTGGCTGGAAAACCTCTGCACATCTGGAATTTTTTTTTTCTTTAATTTATATGCCGCCCTTCTCCGGAGACTCAGGGCGGCTTACAATGCGTTAAGCAATAGCCTTCATCCTTTTGTATATTTATACAAAGTCAGCTTATTGCCCCCACAAACTGGGTCCTCATTTTACCTACCTTAGAAAGGATGGAAGGCTGAGTCAACCTTGAGCCTGGTGAGATTTGAACTTGCAGTAATTGCAAGCAGCAGATGTTAATAACAGTGCTTTAGTCCACTGTACTACAGGCTCTTGTTAAGAGGCAGATGCTATGTACAGGTAGTCCTCGACTTAACAACAATTCACTTAGCGACACTTTGAAGTTAGAACGGCCCTGGGGAAAAAAAAAAAACGACCGGATCATTTTTCGGAATTGTGACCGTGGCACTATTTCCCGTGGTCATGTGATCAGAATTCAAACACTTGGCATTTTATTTCATTTTTATAATCGCATTTTATAATTTGATTAGCCCTTGGGCCGTATCAAAAAGTGCAGAGTTCCAGAAAACAAATTATATACTCAAAGCAATTGAAAACGGAATTGGATAAAATAGGATTTAAAATGAAGTTGGAATGAAATACAGTCCAAAATGAAATTGGAATAAAACAGAAAAAAAAAAAAACATTTGAGCTGACTCAAATTTATGACGGTCGCAGAGTTTTGACGAGCAAAGTCCACGGGGATGCCAGATTCATTTAACAACCGTGGTGCTCATTTAGCAACTGCAGTGATTCACTTAACAAAGAGTGGTGCGGTGGCCTAGAGGTGGAGCTCGTGCCTCACAATCAGGAGGCTGTGAGTTCGATTCTAGGTAGAGGCTGATATTTCTCTCTCTCTGGACTCAGAATATATCTGCTGAACAAAACTCCGCATTGGTGACAGGAAAGGCATCCGGCCAATAAAACACTCAGCTCCATTCAGTTGAACAGACTCCATTCTACAACGGATTTACGGGGTCATTAAATGACCAAAAAAAAGTGATTCACTTAACAAATCAAAACGTCATAAGATGGGGCAAAACTCCCTTCGCAAATGTCTCACTTAGCAACAAAAATGTCGGGCTCAATGTCGTACATTGAGGACTACCTGTTTACGGTGGGAAGAACGTTGCTGCACATCTGGAATTGGGAAGGGAAGATATTTGGGTTTCACAATGTAGCCAGGGAAACTGCATGGAAAAATCCTTGGAATCAGCAGGAATTGAAATACAGGGGAAGGAATTCTTTTTTTTCCTAATCTTTTTTTCAAAATCAAGGGGGAAAACGAGTTACGCATTTGTTAGATGGAGAGGTATGTAAATTAGAGAAATAAATTTAAAAGCAAAATGGGTTGGAGCGGCACATAAGAGGATGGATTCTCCATCACATCTGCAGCAGATGCATTGGTGGTTCAGTGGTAGAATTCTCGCCTGCCACGCGGGAGGCCCGGGTTCGATTCCCGGCCAATGCAACTGACTTTTATTTTTTTTTTTCTGGGAAAGTTTTTCCCCCACAATCGGCACCCTGTGAAATAAAATAAGCTGCCAAAAAAAAAATCCCTCCTTCCCCACAGCTGTTTGGGGAGAAGATCCTGAATAATTTAACCAGTTGCTTTCCCCAAAATCCTTTACTTACCTCTCTGGGATCCAGAATTCTACATTGAAAATTTACAGGCAAAGTCCTCAATTTACGGCCTCAATTTGGGAATCAGGCTTTCCGTGGCTTTAGGCCACGTGGCTGTTAAGCGAGTCCCGCTTAACCATTTTTAACGGCCTTTTCGCTAAATTTGTTAAGCGAAAAGCAGTCGTTAAATGAGTCGCTTGGCCGCTTAAACGAACCCGGCTTCCTCCGCTGACTTGGCTTGTGGGAAGGTCACAAAGGGCGATCAACGGGAAGCTATAACCGTCGTAAGTACGTGCCAGTTACCCGAATTGCGGCCGTGAGGACGCTACAATGGTCGTTAAGTGTGAAACTCAATCATCAGTCACTTATTTCCAGTTTTCTTGTCAATGGAAGACTGCTGGTATTTGGAGGGTTGCCTTTTAAAAAAACATTTACAAACAATTTTTTTTAAAAAATAAAATAAAAACCATTCAAAGAAACCAAACCCTCAATCATTGTTACTTGAATAAGTCCCAAGTTACGCTAAACCTTGATTCTTTATAACCAGGGCTTGTTTCTGAAGTCAACATATCCCGGGCATAAAACAAGAGTTTCTAAAATCATTCCTTTAGTTAGGATCCCACAATGCCTTCAGCCAGCGCCCACCATTGCCAGCTTGGCTTTGGGCAAGGCGGGAATCCAAGTCGCTAGTCCCTAAGAACTACGTTCGTCGGAGAACCCTACGAATGGAAACATCGGTTTGCTGTCCGCTACAATATCACGGTTTTGTTTTTTTTAAGGAGGAGGTCGGGAATATTTCCGCCCCCCCCTAGGGCCAGGGACGCCAGAAAGGGGGGTGCTGAGAGATGTTTTTGACTGATGTGGGGGTTCGGGGGTCTCTCATCCGGCCCCCCAGGTGTCCCGTGCTGCAGGAAGCCACACCTGAGCTTGCAAAAGTTCTGTTGCGTTGCAGCGGGGAGCCGGAAGCCCCTCGGGTCGTGGCGGTCGATTCCTCGGACGAAGAACTGGGAGAAAACGTGGGAGGGGTCCAATCCGGAGGGGACGGTTCCAACGTGGCGGCGAGATAGACGTGCAGCGTCTCCCACAAGTGTCTTTGGACGGACGGGGGGCTTCGCCGGACGAAGGATTCCAGGTGACCGAAACACGCCCGGAAACCCATGGCGTAGCAAGTCTGCAGGCCGTCGTCTTCGGAAGGATTCGCACCTGGAACAGGGGAATTGCAAGAGCCGGGAGGAGGCTGGTCACGCCCAACCCGAGGCAAGGGCAGGCCTAACCGGCACCGGATCCAGAAACCGGCTGCTTTTTCCAGCTTCGGAATCACAGAATCCCAGAGCCAGAAGGGACCTTAGAGGTCTTCTAGTCCAACCCCCCGCCAGTTCAAGACCCCCGTTTTAGACCAATGGCTGTCCAGTCTCTTCTTAAAAATCCAAAAAGGGTTGCCAAATTTTTTTGCTGGCGAGGATGTCAAAGAAATAGGAAGGTTTAAGCCCGTCCGTTCCCCAACCGGGTGCCTTCCGGAAAATTTCCGGAGAGAAATGGGAGGAAGGACTGAAACTGATCGGAGCCTACAGGTAGTCCTTCCGTTACACCCGTTGGTTCGGCGAAGTTGCTGAAAAAAATAGTGACTTAGGACCGGTTCTTGCACTTATGACCAGTCCTCGCACTTATGACTGATCCTCAAACATATGACCATCGCAGCTTTCCCCCTGCTCACGCAATCAAAATTTCTGCAGTTGGCAACCAACTCGTATTTATGACGGTTAACAGTGTTGACGTTGCAACGACACTGGGAAAAAAGTGACTTACGACCGGTCCTCGCACTTATGACCGTTGCAGCTTCCCCCCTGGTCACGCAATCAAAATTCCTGCACTTGGCAACCAACTCGTATTTATGACGGTTACAGTGTCGACGTTGCAATGACACTGGGAAAAAAATGATTTACGACCAGTCCTCGCACTTATGACCATCGCAGCTTCCCCCCTGGTCACGCAATCAAAATTCCTGCACTTGGCAACCAACTCGTATTTATGACGGTTAACAGTGTTGACATTGCAACGACACTGGGAAAAAAGTGACTTACGACCGGTCCTCGCACTTATGACCGTTGCAACTTCCCACTTGTTCACGCGATCAAAATTCCTGCAGTTGGCAACCAACTCATATTTATGACGGTTACAGTGTCGATGTTGCAACGACACTGGGAAAAAGTGATTTATGACCAGTCCTCACACTTAAAACCGGTCCTCGCACTTAGGACCATCGCAACTTCCCCATGGTCACATGATCAAAATTCAGGCACCTGGCAACTGACTCGTATTTATGACCATTGCAGTGTCATAAATGGGGGGAGGGGTGTCAAATGATCCCCTTTTGCAGATTCTTTCTGACCAGCAAAGTCAAAAGGGGAAAAGCCAGATTCGCTCAACGACCGAGTGAGTCACTTCACGACTGCAGGGATCTGCTTAACCTCCGGGGGCAAAGGAGATTGTAAAATGGGGGCAAGACTCACTTAACAACGGCCTTGCTTCAAGTTTTACAGCTTGAAACGCTGCAGTCGTGTTTCCTCCGCCAGGCCGATGAAAACAAGATTCTAAAAACTGAGAATGGATTGTTTGAAAAAGTTGGTCCGGTTTTTAGAATTTGGGGAAATTTTGGGGAATTTTGGATATTGACACCTTTGTCTCCAGAGTTCACTGCATTTTAGAGTTTCCTTCCTTTTTTAAAAAATTTCCTCTTGGCAAGTGGGTCAGTGGTGGTATTCACCCGGTTCGTACCGGTTTGGGCGTACCGATAGCAGAGATAGCAGGTGGGCCCGTCCACCCGCCCCGGCATAAAGACGTCCTATTTAGCTACGTTTTCAAGGCCGGGCGCATACACGGAAGGCATGCGTGCAAGCAAAGCGCATGTGCGGAAATCTGGGTGCACGCACGGATGTTGCGCATGTGCGAAGCGAGCATGCGCGCGAGCGGCGAACCGGTGGAAAGAATATGTGAAACCCGAAGTGGATGGCAAGAATGTTTAAAAGGTTTGTTAAGAAGAGACTGGGCGGTCACGTCTTTGAAGTCGTCTGAAGGGGGTCTCCTGCCTGAGTAGGGGGGTTTATTTATTTATGTAATTTATATGGGTTGGACTAGAAGACCTCCAAGGTCCCTTCCAAAACTCTTGTTGTTTTTGAAGATGAAATTTGAAATTTCCGTGGCTGCCCTTCATGCTGGTTTTTCCTTCCTTCCCACCCACCCACACCTGCCACGGAGGTGAATTTTACTTACCCTGGGGAATGGCTGCCTGCTTCCTCTCCTGCAGGTACCCCACGGCGAGCTCCAAGATCTCCGCTTTCTCCACTTTGGGGTTCTTGAGGGTCTGTGAAGGAAAGAGGGTCCGAGAAGAGAAAGGGCTGAAAGGGCAACGCAAAACTCCTGACGCTGCCTACTAAGTGGAACCTCCCCAGTCAGGAGGAGTGTGTTGTGGCTCCGTTACCGGAGCCTGTGTCATCGGCAGGAGAGGACTCCGAGAGTGAAGGAGAGGCGTTGGCAAGGCCTCCCTCTCCAGGACCCTCCTCTCTGGCAATGCCTTCGGTGTCCACCGAAGGGCAAGAGATAGGGCCAGGGCCAAGCACGTCCACGCAGCCACAGATGGACAGTGATGAGGGTAATGAGTCTTGGCTGGATCCACGCCAGCGTCGCAGAGATAAGCGCACGCAACAGAAGGAAAGGCGTGCCCGAGATTAGGCTGAGTCACTGGACCACACTCCACACTCCAAACCTTGTGACGAACAAAGCTGAAAGCTTCCACGCCATTCTGCATTGCCGGACTTTTTGCTATAGACTTTGCTGGATTATCTCTGGACTTGATTGACTCCGTAATTATTGAGCTGTTTCTTTTGATGTACCAGAAGCGGGGAGAAGTTATCTCTCCTCTTCGTAAATAATAAACTCTTGGCAGGCAGCCACTAGGTTGTTGCCAAGTTCCGTTATCATAAGGAAAAGGATTTTGCCGGCTGGTTTGGTCTTTAACTCTTGAACGTCTGTTGGTGTGTGTGCGTATGGTTGGGGACAAAACAGAATGTATCTGCATCCCACTTGAAGAGAAGTCACCGGAGCTTCCTTCCCAACAGAGGGTGGCAGAAAAGAAGAGGAAATAATGCGAGTCTGATTGATAATGTGATTTCCCACCCCCACCCCCAAGTCTTGGCCCCTTTAAGATGGGGTGGACTTCAACTCCCAGAATTCCCCAGCCGGCCTTCCCTTCCCATGCAAATAAGCAATGGAGGCACTGACTATTCTTGCCATTTTAGGGAATACCTCTTTAAGAGCTGGGTCAGGTAGAGCAGGAGCTCCCTCTGCTGGCAGGTCAAGAAATAAATGGATTATCCACTTCAATGCCCTTGGAGGGGATTCGATAAACTCTTAAGAAAAATGTGAAGACTAATTTGGGCTCTGATATCTTGGCGGAGATTTAATTCTTTAATTTATTTAGATCCTGCTTTTATTGTTTTTTTTTATAAATAACTCAAGGCAGCGGACATACCTGATATTCCTTCCTCCTCCTATTTTTTTCACAACAATAACAACAACCCTGTGAGGTCGGATGGATCCAGAGTCACCCAGCTGGCTTTCGCACCTAAGGTGGGACTAGAACTCACTATCTCCTAGGTGATTGGCCCATCTAGCCAGTTTTTGTGCCTAAGGCAGGACTAGAATTCATGGTCTCTTGGTGATTGGCTCAAAGTTGTCCAACCGGCTTTCACGTCTAAGGTGGGACTAGAACTCACCGTCTCCTGGTGATTGGCCCAAAGTCATCTAACCAGCTTTCACACTTAGGGTGGGACTAGAACTCACCGTCTCCTGGTGATTGGCGCCAAGTCATCCAACCAGCTTTCACACCTAGGGTGGGACTAGAACTCACCGTCTCCTGGTGATTGGCCCAAAGCAACCCAGTCGTCTTTCACGTCTAAGGTGGGACTAGAACTCACCATCTCCTGGTGATTGGCCCAAAGTAACCCAGCTGGCTTTCACGTCTAAGGTGGGACTAGAACTCACCGTCTCCTGGTGATTGGCGCCAAGTCACCCAACCAGCTTTCACACTTAGGGTGGGACTAGAACTCACCGTCTCCTGGTGATTGGCCCAAAGCAACCCAGCTGGCTTTCACGTCTAAGGTGGGACTAGAACTCACCGTCTCCTGGTGATTGGCCCAAAGTTATCCAACCGGCTTTCACACCTAGGGTGGGACTAGAACTCACCGTCTCCTGGTGATTGGCCCAAAGTTATCCAACCAGCTTTCACACCTAGGGTGGGACTAGAACTCACCGTCTCCTGGTGATTGGCCCAGAATCACCCAGCTAGCTTCCGTGCCTAAAGGCAGAACTAGAACTCCCAATCTCCTGTTTTTTTTTTTTTTAGCCTGGTGCCTTCACCACTAGACCAAACTGGCTCTCAAATGGAGATATCCCTTTATCACAGTTCCTGGGTGTGTGGGTGTGTGTTTGTGTGTGTGAGGAACGGAGGGAGGGAGGGAGGGGTCAAGCTTTAGGGGGTGTCAGTTGCTGACCTGGCAGTGGGTTTTCTGCAGGAGGAGCAGGCGCAATTCTTCCAAATTCTTATTGATACGATCCCGACGCCGTTTCTCCACCAAGGGTTTCAGCATCTGGGAAGAGAGAGAAAAAATGGAGGGTTGACCCCTAGGTGGGGTGGGTCTCTGCCCCCCTGCTTGCTAATGCCCTTTTCCACTGGTTAATTCTAAATCATCATCATCTTTTAATGACTCCATAATCCCCTGCGGGGTGGAGTCTGGGCAACTGAATGGCTCTAGCAGAGTGTTTTTTACTGGCCGGATGCCTTTCCTGTTGTCGATGAGGAGTTTTGTTCGGCAGATATATTTTCATTGTGCTCAGAGAGAGAAATATCTGCCTCTACCTAGGATCGAACTCACAAGCCTCCTGATTGTGAGGCGAGAGCCCCAACTCTGGGCCACCGCACCACTCCAACTGGTTAATTCTAAATGCACCAGAAAATTTAGATTTTTTTGGGAGGCCCGGCGCCTGGATTTAAGCGTTCTGGACCTAAAGAAGGGATGGAAAATTGGCTGGACCCACACAAGGATGGATTCACACAATCATGCTGAGTTACGACGACACTGTGTGTGTGTGTGTGTGTGTGTGTGTGTGTGTGTGTGTGTGTGTCTTTCAGAGGACAATCTACAGTATATAGATACCACCTGGAGGATGAGGGGGTCAGCTCCCGTATGGGGGCTGAAGCTTCCAAGGACAGGAAGGAGGGGATCAATGGTGGTCCCCAACTTTCCGCCAGCCAGCGTGGAATTAAATCGGAAAGGCTGGATTAGGGTTTGATATCTGATTAACTTGTTTTAATTATTAAAACAAGATTAACTTTTTACTAAAATATTTAGTAAATGTTTAGTAAATGTTTAGTAAATGTTTAGTAAATATTTAGTATTTTAGTAAATATTTAGTAAATGTTTAGTAAATGTTTAGTAAATATTTAGTATTTTAGTAAATATTTAGTAAATATTTAGTAAATATTTAGTAAAATATTCCAGCTGTGTTTCTCAGTTTCAGCAACTTTGAGACCTGTGGACTTCAACTCCCAGAATTCCTCAGCCAGCTATGGTGGCTGGCTGGGGAATTCTGGGAGTTGAAGTCCACACAAGGAAAACTGCTTGAGATTAAAGTGGTGGGGAAAAAGCACTTTATTCATACAGATTATTTCATTTCATTATTTCATTTCATTTTATTATTTTCATTTCATTTCGTTTTATTATTTTTATTTCATTTCATTTTCATTTCATTTCATTATTTTATTTTATTTTATTTTATTTTTATTTTTATTTCATTTCATTTTATTATTTCATTTCATTTTATTATTTCATTTCATTATTTTTATTTTATTATTTCATTTCATTTCATTATTTTTATTTTATTATTTCATTTCATTTGTATTCCATTTCATTTTATTATTTTATTTTATTATTATTTTCATTTAGTTTGATTTTCTTTTATTCTTTTCATTTCTTTTATGATTCAATTTTATATATATATATATATATATATATATATGTTTATGTAAGTTTATATATATATATATATATGTTTATGTAAATTTATATATATATATATATATATATATATATATATATATATATATATATATATATATGTTTATGTAAATTTATATATATATATATATATATTTCCCCTACTAACTTGCTCCTGGGTGGGGGTGGGGCGACTCAAGGGGGAGGGGCTTCCAAGGAGATCAAAACACAATATAAAAGAAAGAATTAATAATAATAAAATAACCACTCTCCACCCCAATCCTCACCCCCAAATCAGAAAATAACCACAATGGGGGAAAAAAAAAAACCCACAGACTTTCTTAAACCATCTGCGATCCCAAACTTGAGGATTGGAAGCTAAAATGGAATATATTTTGCAGGAGAATATAAAGGGACTTGGATGGCAATCCATCCATCCATCCATCCATCCATCCATCCATCCATCCATCCATCCAAGCACTCCAATATTAATCGATACAAGCAGCCTGCTCAAACTGTTGAGGATTGGAAGATAGAAGTTATATTCCCGGAATATATTTTGCAGGAGAGTACAAAGGGACTTGGATGGCAATCAATCAATCAATCAATCAATCAATCAATCAATCAATCAGTCAATCAGTCAATCCAAGCACTCCAATATTAATCGATACAAGCAGCCTGCTCAAACTGTTGAGGATTGGAAGATAGAAGTTATATTCCCGGAATATATTTTGCAGGAGAGTACAAAGGGACTTGGATGGCAATCAATCAATCAATCAATCAATCAATCAATCAGTCAATCAGTCAATCAATCAATCAATCCAAGCGCTCCAATATCAATCGATACAAGCAGCCTGCGGGACCCCCCCCCCATTCGTGTTCCCGGGCCAGGGATTCTCCCCCGGTCCTGTTTCTAATAGAGGCTTCCCCCATCGTGGTTAGTTTAATCATGGTTAAGTCCTGGAAGCCCCCTCCCCCCCAGCCCCGGTTCGGAAAACGCGGCCGGTACCTTTCTCCCCCCTGCGGGCTGCGAGCCCTCCGTGACCAGCATCCTCAACAGCCCCGCCGCCTGGTCCCCGGGACGCGCCGAGTGAGTGGGGGTCCCCCCCTCGCGCGGTCCCTTTAAGCCCTCCGCCCCCCGCGACCCCTCCCCACGAGGTGTGAAAAGGCCGCCGCCCCCCCCCCCTCCTCCCCTTCCCTTCCCAGGGAAAGAAGGAGAGGGGTCGTGGGCAGGGCAAGGAGGGTCTTTTCTTTTCTTTTCTTTTCTTTTCTTTTCTTTTCTTTCTATCTTTCTTTCTTTACTTCTTTCTTTCTTTCTCTTTCTTTCTGTCTTTCTGTCTTTCTGTCTTTCTGTCATTCTCGTTCTCTTTCTCTCTCTCTCTCTCTCTCTCTTTCTCTTTTTTTGTTCTTCTTTCTTTCTTTCTTTCTGTCATTCTCTTTCTGTCTCTCTTTCTTTCTCTTTTTCTCCCTCCTTCCCTCCCTTTCTCTTTTTTTCGTTCTTTTGTCCTGTCTGTCTGTCTTTTTCTTTCTTTCTTTCTCTCTCTCTTTCTCTCTCTCTCTCTCTCTTTCTTTCTTTCTTTCTTTCTTTCTTTCTTTCTTTCTTTCTTTCTGTCTTTCTGTCATTCTCTTTCTGTCTCTTTCTCTTTCTTTCTCTTTTTCTCCCTCCCCCCTCCCTTTCTCTTTTTTTGTTCTTTTGTCCTTTCTGTCTGTCTTTTTCTTTCTTTCTTTCTTTCTTTCTTTCTTTCTTTCTTTCTTTCTTTCTGTCATTCTCGTTCTCTTTCTCTCTCTCTCTCTTTCTTTCTCTTTTTCTCCCTCCTTCCCTCCCTTTCTCTCTTTTCTCATTCTTTTGTCCTTTCTGTCTGTCTTTTTCTTTCTTTCTTTCTTTCTGTCTTTCTGTCTTTCTGTCATTCTCTTTCTGTCTCTTTCTCTTTCTTTCTCTTTTTCTCCCTCCCTCCCTCTCTCTTTTTTTTTCATTCTTTTCTCCTTTCTGTCTGTCTGTCTGTCTTTATGTCGTTCTCGTTCTCTCTTTTTCCCCCTCTTTCTTTCTCTCTTTTCCTCTCTCTTATTCTCCCACCCTTCCTCTCTGTCTCTTTTTTCATTCTTTTGTCCTTTTTGTCTTTCCTTCCTTTCCTCCCTCCCTCTTTCTCTTCCTTTCATTCTTTTGTTCTTTCTATCTTTCCTTCCTTTCTTCCTTCCCTCCTTCTCTTCCTTTCATTCTTTTCTTCTTTCCTTCTATCTTTCCTTCCTTTCTTCCCTCTCTCCCTCTTTCTCTTCCTTTCATTCCTTTCTTCTTTTTTCTATCTTTCCTTCCTTTCTTCCCATCCTCCCTCTTTCTCTTCCTTTCATTCCTTTCTTCTTTCTTTCTTTCCTTCGTTTCTTCCCTCTTTCTTTTCCTCCCTCCCTCTCTTTCTCGTTCTTTCATTCTTTTGTTCTTTCTTTCCTTTCCTTTCTTCCCTCACTCCTTTACACTCTCTCTTTCATTCTTTTGTTCTTTCTATCTTTCCTTCCTTCCCTCTCCCTCTCTCTTTCATTATTTTCTTCTTTCTGTCTTTCCTTCCTTTTTTCCTCCCTCCCCCTCTCTTTCTCCTTCATTCTTTCTGTCTTTCCTTCCTTCCTTCCCTCTCTCTCTCTCTCTCTTTCATTCTTTTCTTCTTTCTGTTTTTCCTTACTTTTTTCCCTCCCTCCTCCCTCTCTTTCATTCTTTCTGTCTTTCCTTCCTTCCCTCTCCCTCTCTCTTTCATTATTTTCTTCTTTCTGTCTTTCCTTCCTTTTTCCCTCCCTCCCCCTCTCCTTCTCCTTCATTCTTTCTGTCTTTCCTTCCTTCCTTCCCTCTCTCTCTCTTTCTCTTTCATTCTTTTCCTTTTTTCTGTCTTTCCTTCCTTCTTTCCCTCCCTCCTCCCTCTCTTTCATTCTTTCTGTCTTTCCTTCCTTCTTTCCCTCCCTCCAAGGACCAGATGGGAATCCCATTCCTGCACTCTTTCTTTTCTCTCCTCCTTCCCATCCTTCTAGCCTGCTTAACTCAAAATCTTTCAGCCTGGCTAAGTGGCAATTTTTTTTCTACAGGTAGTCTTCCACCTAAACATTCATTTAGCAACCGTTTTAAGTTACAATGGCACTAAAAAAAATTGACTTAGGACCGTTGTTTCACACTTCTGACATTGCGCACCAGAACAACTAGACACAAGGACAGTTTTTTTCCTCCGAACGCCATCACTCTGCTAAGCAACGAATTCCCACAACACTGTCACACTATTTCCTAAGACTGTATTACTATGAGTCTTCTCATCCTTCCTATTATCTATCTCCTTTGCTACTTAGGACTATCACTTTGGTGCTTGGATCTTTACGGTTTATATCGTTTTATTGAGTTTCCTAGTACGATTTGATTTCTTCTTTGGGATCCTATGACTATCACTAAGTGGTGTATCTTATGATTCTTGTGGAATGTATTTTTATGTACACTGAGAGCTTACGCACCGAAGACGAATTCCCTGTGGGTCCAATCACACTTGGCCAATAAAGAATTCCATTCCATTCCATTCTATTATTTTTCTATTCTATTCTCTATTTATTCCATTCCATTCCATTCCATTCCATTCTTTTTCTATTATACTTTCTATTCTATTCTATTCTATTCTATTCTATTCTATTCTATTCTATTCTATTCTATTCTATTCTATTCTATTCTATTCTATTCAACTCTATTCTAGTCTCTATTCCATTCCATTCCATTCCATTCCATTCTTTTTCTATTATACTCTCTGTTCTATTCTATTCTATTCTATTCTATTCTATTCTATTCTATTCTATTCAACTCTATTCTATTCTATTCTCTATTCTATTCTATTCTATTCTTTTTCTATTATACTCTCTGTTCTATTCTATTCTATTCTATTCTATTCTATTCTATTCTATTCTATTCTATTCTATTCTATTCTATTCTAGTCTCTATTCCATTCCATTCCATTCCATTCCATTCTTTTTCTATTATACTCTCTGTTCTATTCTATTCTATTCTATTCTATTCTATTCTATTCTATTCTATTCTATTCAACTCTATTCTATTCAACTCTATTCTAGTCTCTATTCCATTCCATTCCATTCCATTCCATTCTTTTTCTATTATACTCTCTGTTCTATTCTATTCTATTCTATTCTATTCTATTCTATTCTATTCTATTCTATTCTATTCTATTCTATTCAACTCTATTCTAGTCTCTATTCCATTCCATTCCATTCCATTCCATTCTTTTTCTATTATACTCTCTGTTCTATTCTATTCTATTCTATTCTATTCTATTCTATTCTATTCTATTCTATTCTATTCTATTCAACTCTATTCTAGTCTCTATTCCATTCCATTCCATTCCATTCCATTCTTTTTCTATTATACTCTCTATTCTATTCTATTCTATTCTATTCTATTCTATTCTATTCTATTCTATTCTATTCAACTCTATTCTATTCTATTCTCTATTCTATTCTATTCTATTCTTTTTCTATTATACTCTCTGTTCTATTCTATTCTATTCTATTCTATTCTATTCTATTCAACTCTATTCTATTCTATTCTCTATTCTATTCTATTCTATTCTATTCTATTCTATTCTATTCTATTCTATTCTATTCAACTCTATTCCATTCCATTCCATTCCGTTCTGTTCTGTTCTGTTCTGTTCTGTTCTATTCTATTCTATTCTATTCTATTCTATTCTATTCTATTCTATTCTATTCTGTTTTCTATTCTATTCTATTATCTATTCTATTCTCTTTTCTATTCTCTATTCTATTCTATTCTATCTATTCTATTCTATTCTATCTATTCTATTCTATTCTATTCTATTCTATTCTATTCTATTCTATTCTCTATATTCTATTCTATTCTGTTTTCTATTCTATTCTATTCTATTCCATTCCATTCCATTCCATTCCATTCCCTTCCCTTCCCTTCCCTTCCCTTCCCTTCCCTTCCCTTCTCTTCTCTTCTCTTCTCTTCTCTTCTCTTCTCTTCTCTTCTCCATTCCATTCCATTCCATTCCATTCCATTCCATTCTATTCTATTTTCTATTCTATTCTATTCCATTCTGTATTCTATTGTATTCTATGTTCTATTCTATCTGGAATTGGGAGGGGCAGACAGCATTTGGTTTTTCTAGTGTAGGCAAGGAAACTGCAGGGGGAAAAGTCATCAGGAATTGAAATGAGAAGGAAACTTAAGCCCCTTTTCAAGATTGGCGTGGGGGGGGGGGGAAGAGGGAAAAAGAGCCGGGGGGGGGGTTGTAAGATGGGCAGCTATATACAGCAAATCAGAGAAATGTCAAATAAATAAACAGGTTGTAGCAGCAAATCAAAGACTGAATCATGCGCAAAGTTTCCAGCAGATGCATTGGTGGTTCAGTGGTAGAATTCTCGCCTGCCACGCGGGAGGCCCGGGTTCGATTCCCGGCCAATGCAACTGACTTTTTCTGGTGTTCTTATATATTTTGCCAGACTTTAAATGGCTGCGTTTTTTCTTTAAAAAAAAAAGCAACATTTTGCCAGAAAAGGGGATTTTATTTGCCCATCTGCCTTGTTTCCCTCCAAATCGACCCACAGAGTTGAACAGAATAGAAACAATAGAATAGAATAGAAAACAGAACAGAATAGAATAGAATAGAATAGAATAGAATAGAATAGAAAATATTTAATGGAATGAAATGGAATAGAATAGAATAGAATAGAATAGAATAGAATAGAATAGAATAGAATAGAATAGAATAAAATAGAATAGAATAGAATAGAATAGAATAGAATAGAATAGAATAGAAAATATTTAACGGAGTGGAATAGAATAGAATAGAATAGAATAGAATAGAATAGAATAGAATAGAAAATATTTAACGGAGTGGAATAGAATAGAATAGAATAGAATAGAAAATATTTAATGGAATGAAATGGAATAGAATAGAATAGAATAGAATAGAATAGAATAGAATAGAATAGAATAGAAAATATTTAACGGAGTGGAATAGAATAGAATAGAATAGAATAGAATAGAATAGAATAGAATAGAATAGAATAGAATAGAAAATATTTAATGGAATGAAATGGAATAGAATAGAATAAAATAGAACAGAATAGAGTAGAATAGAAAATATTTAACGGACTGGAATAGAATAGAATAGAATAGAATAGAATAGAATAGAATAGAATAGAATAGAATAGAATAGAATAGAATAGAATAGAAAATATTTAATGGAATGAAATGGAATAGAATAGAATAAAATAGAACAGAATAGAGTAGAATAGAAAATATTTAACGGAGTAGAATAGAATAGAATAGAATAGAATAGAATAGAATAGAATAGAATAGAATAGAATAGAATAGAATAGAATAGAATAGAAAATATTTAATGGAATGAAATGGAATAGAATAGAATAAAATAGAACAGAATAGAGTAGAATAGAAAATATTTAACGGAGTGGAATAGAATAGAATAGAATAGAATAGAATAGAATAGAATAAAATAGAATAAAATAGAATAGAATAGAATAGAAAATATTTAATGGAATGAAATGGAATAGAATAGAATAAAATAGAACAGAATAGAGTAGAATAGAAAATATTTAACGGAGTAGAATAGAATAGAATAGAATAGAATAGAATAGAATAGAATAGAATAGAATAGAAAATATTTAATGGAATGAAATGCAATAGAATAGAATAGAATAGAATAGAATAGAATAGAATAGAATAGAAAATATTTAATGGAATGAAATGGAATAGAATAGAATAGAATAAAATAGAATAGAATAGAATAGAAAATATGGAATGGAATGGAATGGAACGGAACAGAACAGAAAAAATAAAATAAAATAAAATAAAATAAAATAAAATAAAATAAAATAAAATAAAATAAAATAAAATAAAATAAAATATGGAATGGAATGGAATAGAATTTAGAATTTTAAAAATTTAGCTATTTTTTCCAATGTTTATTGTACAAATTGATAAATTGAAGGAAGTGGAAAGGGAAACAACTGTATAGTATGCAACTGCACGAAGAGAATGGAAGCCTGACTTGTTAGAATAAAACCTGACTTGTTAAAAGAGCAGCCAAAAAATGTTTGTTGCATTGGCCGGGAATCGAACCCGGGCCTCCCGCGTGGCAGGCGAGAATTCTACCACTGAACCACCAATGCGCCTTTGGGAACAGCTGGATGTCCGCTTTGATGGAATAAGGAAGGCAGCGGACGGCCAAGATGGGAAAATTGAAGTATAGTAATGATCTCAATTTCCAAATATTCCCTTCGTACATCTTACTGTATAAGAGAGATTCCGCCTGCTCTCTGCACATGCTCTAAATCACTGTTTGCCAACCTCAGCAACTTGGGAGATGTGTCCACACGACTCCCCAGTTGGCCAAGTCCTCGACTTACAACAGTTCATTTAGTGACCAAAGTTACAACGGCACTGGAAAAAAAAAAGGGAACTTAGGTCCGTGTTTGACATTTACGACCGTCGCAGCCACGATTCGCTTAACGACGGCAGCGGCACGAAAAGTCGTGAAACGGAGCCCAACTCACTTTTAAAGAAACGTTTCGCTCGGCAACGGGAATTTTTGGCCCCGATGGCGGTCGTAACTCGAGGACGAGCTGTCCTCGTAAACGTGTCCCGTTCCCGACGGAATAGGTTTATATTTAACCTTTCGTGCGGATTTTAAATTTACTTAAAAGAGGGGGAAAAAAAATACAAGGAGGCAAATTGGACATTGAAAATAGTTTTGGGGGGGCTTTTTTTGAAAAAAGTATTTTAATTTTTTATTAATTTAATTTAATTTAATTTAATTTAATTTAATTTAATTTAATTTAATTTTATTTTATTTTATTTTATTTTATTTTATTTTATTTTATTTTATTTTATTTTATTTTATTTTTTGATTTGATTTATATGCCGCCCTTCTCTGGAGACTCAGGGCGGCTTACAATGCGTTAAGCAATTTTTCATCAACACGTTTAAATGTACAGTCTTTTAATCCATCCTTATCCATTCTTCGTTCATCTTCTTCTTTAACTCCCATTAGGTAATTAATTAATTAATTATTTGTTCGGGTCTGCTCTTTTACCATTTCGTTCTTTTGTTTTCCTTTTTCCCTTCCCTTCTTTCTCCTCCTTTCTTTCTTCTTTCCTCCTTCCTCCTTTCCTTTCCTTTCCTACTTCTTTTCCTCTTTCCCTTCTCCTCTCTTCTTCCTCCCCTTCTTCCCCTCTCTCCTGCTCTTCTTTTCCCTTCCTTCTTCCTCTCCTTTTCCCGTTCTTTTTTTCTCTTCTTCTCACCTCCCAACACCCCTACTTTTTCCTCTCTACTCCTCCCCTCTTTTCCATTCCTTTGTGGTTTCCTTTTTTTAATTCAATCTGAGATTTCTATTTACATACATCTTCATTTCCAATTTCATTTTTTTACTTTACTATTATTCCTCTACTATTCCTGTACATTTTTTTAATCAATCCATGTATCATCTGGGTATAACATTTGTGCTATCATCTTCAATTCTTTCTTAAAATCTATATTTTAAATTAAATTAATATATATTAAAACCATTCTTTCTTAAAATCTATATTTATCTTTCCTTCTTTCATTTAATTTTAATATCCTACAACATATTCATCTCAAAGTTGTTGTCCTTATCCTGTTTATTATCGATACTCGCTTTCCATCCACTGATAAAATTTCCCTCAAATGTTTTCCCTTTAATCGTCAATGTCAACCTATTCATTTCTGCACATTCCAATATTTTCTTAATTACCTCTCCTTTTGTAGGAATTTTTTTCTATTTTCTACTTTTGTAGCAAATATCATTCTTTGTATTGCATTTGCAAAAAAACTGGAAAGGAGAGAAGATTCATTGCTGATGAAGAAATTATTAGAAAAATATTGCGATTGTGCTGAAATGAGTAGATTGACATTTGAAATTTTTATTTATTTATTTGTCGAATATTATTTGATATTTATCAATAAATATTATTTATCAAATAAGAGAACAGGAATATTATTTGATACGGGAGCTATTTTATCAATGGGTAGATAACAAAGAATGGAGCTGAATTATTACATATGAAATGAAATTTGGATAAAACGTGTAAACATTTGTTTTTAGTTAGAGGAAAGAACATGTGTCACGATTGAAATTTTGGAAAATGTTGAGAGCGCACGAAATGATTTTAACCGATCGAATCACAGTGATTCGATCGGTTAAAATCATTTCGTGCGCTCTCAACATTTTCAAAAATTTCAATTGTGACACATGTTCTTTCCTCTATAAGTATATGGAAAGATGATGTTTTTTATGTTAAAAATAAAAAAAACTTTTCAAAAAAAAATATATGTTGCTGTGTTTTGGGGGTTTTTTTTAATTTATTTTATAAAGCGCCAATCACATTCGATCAAGGGGATGAAAAAGCGAATCGAGAAATGCTATCGTTTTTCCATTCGGCCTAAAAATGGAAGAGGAAACAATGATCAATGAGAGCCCCCCCCCCCCAAAAAAATGTGGCTGCAGCGAAAACTGTATAGCTAGAAGAAAGCAGGATGAAGGATTTCCTCCAGGCAAAATTGGTGCCTCTGAGCATGTACAGAAGGCGCTAAGGAAGCCCACCCTCTCTGCCCCTTGCTTGTCCTGCATCACTGATACAGTCAAGGTTGCTTCGGGCATCTTCACACGCGTGTGCCATCTCTCACACATGCACACCCCTGTCCAGCTGTCGTTGGCCAAACTGGGGGAGGGGGGGGGGTCTTGCGGGGCGTGTGAAGGGCTCGTGGGAGCGCTCCCGGCGAGGTGCGAAGCTTCTCCCCATATTGAGGCGGGTGGGGGGGTGTCATCAAAGGACAGGGGGCTTTTGACACCAGGGCGTGTGGAAGACTTTCCCAGGGTCTCCAAGGGGGCACGAGGGGAGGGGGGGGCAAGTCAATCCAGGCATTCTTCCCTTTCTCTCCCTCCCTCCTTCCTTCTCTCATTCTCTTTTTTTCCCCTTCTTAACTTCCTTCCTTTCTCCCTCCCTCTTCCCTTTCTCCTCCCTCCCTTCCTTTCCCTCTCCCTCCTTTCCCCTCTCCCTCCTTTCCTTCTTTCTTTCTCTTTCTTTCTTTCTTTCTTTCCTTTCTCCCTCCCTCCTTCCTTCTCTTTCTCTTTTTTCCTTCCCAACTGCCTTCCTTCCTTCCTTCCCTCCTCCCTTCCTTCATTCTTCCCTTTCTCTCCCTCCTTCCTTCTCCCTTTTTTCCTTCCTAACTTCCTTCCTTTCTCCCTCCCCTTTCTCCTCCCTCCCTCCCTTCTTTCTTTCTCTTTTTTTTCTTCCCTTTCTCCCTCCCTCCTTCCTTCTTTCTCTTTTTTCCTTCCTAACTTCTTTCTTTCTTTCTTTCTTTCTTTCTTTCTTTCTTTCTTTCTTTCTTTTCTTTCTTTCTTTCTTTCTTTCTTCTTTCTTCCTTTCATTCCTTCTTTCCTACCTTCCTACCTTCCCTCCTTCCGTCAGTCTTTCTGTCTGTCTTCCTCTCCCCCTTTCCTCCCCCCCCCCCACGAGGTCCGGCTCGCCTGCCCTTTTCTACATGAGCCACGGCCTTCTTAGGGTGCTAGTCCCTAAGAAACACTCGCGGCTAGGCAAAAATGCTGGGGAATGGGCTTGGAATGGGCTTAAAGCCTGGACAAGACCCCCATTCCCACCCACTCCCCAGAAAGGCCTTTGATTGGCAGCTTAACAACCCCCCCCTTTCGGGATGCCCACACCCATGGGTATGAAACCCCCCTCCCCACTGCTTGGCACCTGCCAGGAACACCTAAGGGTGATATCAGCCGCACTTTCAACCCAAACGCTCAGGTGTCAAATCTTCACACCCAGGAATATTCCCACGGGAAAGTTTTTGCCCCATCTCTAGGGGAGGTCAGGATCTGGGCAAGGGGCCTCGGGGGTCGGGATGAGAAGGGAGGGGGGGTTGGGGGAACAGGCTCGTGCCAAATGCCCTCGACCACCTGGCAGGTCGGCGGATCGTGTGAAGGCAGCTGCTTTTCACCCCGATTTTCCTCCCCACCCCCACCTCCATTTGCCACCTGGAGAGATAGATAGATAGATAGATAGATAGATAGATAGACAGACAGACAGACAGACAGACAGACAGACAGACAGACAGACAGACAGATAGATAATATAGATATAGAATAGATAAGCAGGTAAGATAGATAGATAGAGATAGATAGATAGCTGGCTGATAGATAGATGATAGATAAATAATAGATAAGAGATGATAGATTGATAATATAGATATAGATAGATAAGCAGGTAAGATAGATAGACAGACAGACAGACAGACAGACAGACAGATAGATAGATAGATAGATAGACAGAGATAGATAGAGGATAGATAGAAGATAGATAGATAGAGATGATTGATAAGATAGATAGATAGATAGATAGATAGATAGATAGATAGATAGATAGAGATAGATAGATAAATAAATAATAAAGTTATATAGATATATATGATAGATTGATAATATAGATAGATAGATAAGAGATGATAGATTGATAATATAGATAGATAGATAAACAGATAAGATAGATAGATAGAGATGATATTGATAATATAGATATAGATATAGATAGATGATAGCTAGTTAAATAATAGATATGATAGATTGATATAGGTATAGATAGATAAGCAGATAATATAGATAGATAGTTATAGATGATAGATAGATAGAGATAGATAGATAGCTGGCTGATAGATAGATGATAGATAAATAATAGATAAGAGATGATAGATTGATAATATAGATATAGATAGATAAGCAGGTAAGATAGATAGACAGACAGACAGACAGACAGACAGACAGACAGATAGATAGATAGATAGACAGAGATAGATAGAGGATAGATAGAAGATAGATAGATAGAGATGATTGATAAGATAGATAGATAGATAGATAGAGATAGATAGATAAATAAATAATAAAGTTATATAGATATATATGATAGATTGATAATATAGATAGATAGATAAGAGATGATAGATTGATAATATAGATAGATAGATAAACAGATAAGATAGATAGATAGAGATGATATTGATAATATAGATATAGATATAGATAGATGATAGCTAGTTAAATAATAGATATGATAGATTGATATAGGTATAGATAGATAAGCAGATAATATAGATAGATAGTTATAGATGATAGATAGATAGAGATAGATAGATAGCTGGCTGATAGATAGATGATAGATAAATAATAGATAAGAGATGATAGATTGATAATATAGATATAGATAGATAAGCAGGTAAGATAGATAGACAGACAGACAGACAGACAGACAGACAGACAGATAGATAGATAGATAGATAGACAGAGATAGATAGAGGATAGATAGAAGATAGATAGATAGAGATGATTGATAAGATAGATAGATAGATAGATAGAGATAGATAGATAAATAAATAATAAAGTTATATAGATATATATGATAGATTGATAATATAGATAGATAGATAAGAGATGATAGATTGATAATATAGATAGATAGATAAACAGATAAGATAGATAGATAGAGATGATATTGATAATATAGATATAGATATAGATAGATGATAGCTAGTTAAATAATAGATATGATAGATTGATATAGGTATAGATAGATAAGCAGATAATATAGATAGATAGTTATAGATGATAGATAGATAGAGATGATTGATAATATAGATAGATAGATAGATAAATAATAAAGATAGATAGATAGATAGAGATGATAGATTGATAATATAGATAGATAAACAGATAGATAGATAAATAGATAGATAAGAGATGATAGATTGATAATATATAGATAGATAAACAGATTAGATAAATAGAGAGAGAGAGATAAAAGTAGGTAGGTAGATAGAGAAAGAAAAAGAAAAAAGAAAGGAAGGAAGGAAGGAAGGAAGAAAGAGGAAGATGAAGGGAAGGAAGGATGGAAGGAGTGAAACAGAAAGAATAGGAGGAAAGAAGGAGGGAGAGGAATGAAGGCAGGAGAGAAGGAAGAAAGAGAGAGGAGGAAGGAGAGAGAGAAAGGGAAGAAGGAAAAGGGAAGGATGAATGGAGGATGGAAGTGGGAGGAAGGGAAGAAAGAAAGAAAGAGGGAAGAAGAAAAGAGAGAAACGGAAAAAAGGAAGACTGGAGGGAGGAAGATGGAAGGAAGGAAGGAAGAGTTTGCTGGTGAATTCGTGGTGCAACAGTGGGCCTGGCTCTTTGTCTTGCAACTGCACAGGATTTGAAGAGGAAAATCCAGCTGTTTTACAGAGCATTGGTGGTTCAGTGGTAGAATTCTCGCCTGCCACGCGGGAGGCCCGGGTTCGATTCCCGGCCAATGCAACGCATTCCTTTTTTCTTCTTTTTCTATATGTTGTCACTTGTCTCATGGTTGCCACGACTGTTTCATTTGCTGCAATGGAGGCCCCTGTTGCTTTTTCTTTCTTCTTGCCTTTTTCTCTTCTTTCCCTCCCTCCCTCCCTCTCTTTTCCTTCCTTCCTTCCTCCCTTCCTTTCTTCTTGCCTTTTCTCTTCCTTCCTTCCCTTCCTCCCTCCCTCTCTTTTCCTTCCTTCCTTCCTTCTTGCCTTTTCTCTTCCTTCCCTTCCTCCCTCCCTCTCTTTTCCTTCCTTCCTTCCTTCTTGCCTTTTCCTCTTCCTTCCTTCCCTTCCTCCCTCCCTCTCTTTTCCTTCCTTCCTTCTTGCCTTTTCCTCTTCCCTCTCTTTTCCTTCCTTCCTTCCTTCTTGCCTTTTTCTCTTCCTTCCTTCCCTTCCTCCCTCCCTCTCTTTTCCTTCCTTCCTTCCTTCTTGCCTTTTCCTCTTCCTTCCTTCCCTTCCTCCCTCCCTCTCTTTTCCTTCCTTCCTTCCTTCTTGCCTTTTCCTCTTCCTTCCTTCCCTTCCTCCCTCCCTCTCTTTTCCTTCCTTCCTTCCGTCTTCTCTTTTCTCTCTTCCTTCCTCCCTCCCTCTCTTTTCCTTCCTTCCTTCTTGCCTTTTCCTCTTCCCTCTCTTTTCCTTCCTTCCTTCCTTCTTGCCTTTTCCTCTTCCTTCCTTCCCTTCCTCCCTCCCTCTCTTTTCCTTCCTTCCTTCCTTCTTGCCTTTTCCTCTTCCTTCCTTCCCTTCCTCCCTCCCTCTCTTTTCCTTCCTTCCTTCCTCCCTTCCTTTCTTCTTGCCTTTTCTCTTCCTTCCTTCCCTTCCTCCCTCCCTCTCTCTTTTCCTTCCTTCCTTCCTCCCTTCCTTTCTTCTTGCCTTTTCTCTTCCCTTCCTTCCCTTCCTCCCTCCCTCTCTTTTCCTTCTCTTCCTTCCTTCTTGCCTTTTCCTCTTCCTTCCTTCCCTTCCTCCCTCCCTCTCTTTTCCTTCTTCCTTCCTCCCTTCCTTTCTTCTTGCCTTTTCTCTTCCTTCCTTCCCTTCCTCCCTCCCTCTCTTTTCCTTCCTTCCTTCCGTCTTCTCTTTTTCTCTTCCTTCCCTCCCTCCCTCTCTTTCCTTCCTTCCTTCTTGCCTTTTCCTCTTCCCTCTCTTTTCCTCCTTCCTTCCTTCTGCCTTTTCCTCTTCCTTCCTTCCCTTCCTCCCTCCCTCTCTTTTCCTTCCTTCCTTCCTTCTTGCCTTTCTCTTCCTTCCCTTCCTCCCCTCCCTCTCTTTTCCTTCCTTCCTTCCGTCTTCTCTTTTTCTCTTCCTTCCCTCCCTCCCTCTCTTTTTCCTTCCTTCCTTCTTGCCTTTTCCTCTTCCCCTCTTCTTTTCCTTCCTTCCTTCCATTCTTGCCTTTTTCTCTTCCTTCCTTCCCTTCCTCCCTCCCTCTCTTTTCCTTCCTTCCTTCCTTCTTGCCTTTTCCTCTTCCTTCCTTCCCTTCCTCCCTCCCTCTCTTTTCCTTCCTTCCTTCCGTCTTCTCTTTTTCTCTTCCTTCCCTCCCCTCCCTCTCTTTTTCCTTCCTTCCTTCTTGCCTTTTTCTCTTCCCTCTCTTTTCCTTCCTTCCTTCTTGCCTTTTCTCTTCCTTCCTTCCCTTCCTCCCTCCCTCTCTTTTCCTTCCTTCCTTCCTTCCTTCTTGCCTTTTCCTCTTCCTTCCTTCCTTCCTCCCTCCCTCTCTTTTCCTTCCTTCCTTCCGTCTTCTCTTTTTCTCTTCCTTCCCTCCCTCCCTCTCTTTTCCTTCCTTCCTTCTTGCCTTTTCCTCTTCCCTCTCTTTTCCTTCCTTCCTTCCTTCTTGCCTTTTTCTCTTCCTTCCTTCCCTTCCTCCCTCCCTCTCTTTTCCTTCCTTCCTTCCTTCTTGCCTTTTCCTCTTCCTTCCTTCCCTTCCTCCCTCCCTCTCTTTTCCTTCCTTCCTTCCTCCCTTCCTTTCTTCTTGCCTTCTTCCTTCTTGCCTTCTCTTCCTCTCCCTTCCTTCTCCTTCCCTCTCTTTCTTTCCTTCCTTCCGTCTTCTCTTTTTCTCTTCCTTCCTCCCTCCTCTCTTTTCCTTCCTTCTTCTTTGCCTTTTCCTCTTCCCTCTCTTTCCTTCCTTCCTTCCTTCTTGCCTTTTCCTCTTCCTTCCTTCCCTTCCTCCCTCCCTCTCTTTTCCTTCCTTCCTTCCTTCCTTCTTGCCTTTTCCTCTTCCTTCCTTCCCTCCTCCCTCTCCTCTCTCTTTTCCTTCCTTCCTTCCGTCTTCTCTTTTTCTCTTCCTTTCCCTCCCTCCTCTCTTTTCCTTCCTTCCTTCTTGCCTTTTCCTCTTCCCTCTCTTTTCTCCTTCCTTCCTTCCTTCTTGCCTTTTCTCTTCCTTCCTTCCCTTCCTCCCTCCCTCTCTTTTCCTTCCTTCCTTCCTTCCTTCTTGCCTTTTCCTCTTCCTTCCTTCCCTTCCTCCCTCCCTCTCTTTTCCTTCCTTCCTTCCGTCTTCTCTTTTTCTCTTCTTCCCTCCCTCCCTCTCTTTTCCTTCCTTCCTTCTTGCCTTTTCCTCTTCCCTCTCTTTTCCTTCCTTCCTTCCTTCTTGCCTTTTTCTCTTCCTTCCTTCCCTTCCCTCCCTCCTCTCTTCTTCCTTCCTTCCTTCCTTCCTTCTTGCCTTTTCCTCTTCCTTCCTTCCTTCCTCCCTCCCTCTCTTTTCCTTCCTTCCTCCTTCTTCTCTTTTCCTCCTTCTTCCCTCCCCTCCTCTCTTCCTTCCTTCCTTCCTTCTCTGCCTTTTCCTCTTCCTTCCTTCCCTTCCTCCTCCCTCTCTTTTCCTTCCTTCCTTCCTTCTTGCCTTTTCCTCTTCCTTCCTTCCCTTCCTCCCTCCCTCTCTTTTCCTTCCTTCCTTCCTTCTTGCCTTTTCTCTTCCTTCCCTTCCTCCCTCCCTCTCTTTTCCTTCCTTCCTTCCTTCTTAGCCTTTATCCTCTTCCTTCCTTCCCTTCCTCCCTCCCTCTCTCTTTTCCTTCCTTCCTTCCTTCTTGCCTTTTCTCTTCCTTCCTTCCCTTCCTCCCTCCCTCTCTTTTCCTTCCTTCCTTCCTTCTTGCCTTTTCCTCTTCCTTCCTTCCCTTCCTCCCTCCCTCTCTTTTCCTTCCTTCCTTCCTTCTTGCCTTTTCTCTTCCTTCCCTTCCTCCCTCCCTCTCTTTCTTTCCTTCCTTCCGTCTTCTCTTTTTCTCTCCTTCCCTCCCTCCCTCTCTTTTCCTTCCTTCCTTCTTGCCTTTTCCTCTTCCCTCTCTTTTCCTTCCTTCCTTCCTTCTTGCCTTTTCCTCTTCCTTCCTTCCCTTCCTCCCTCCCTCTCTTTTCCTTCCTTCCTTCCTTCCTTCTTGCCTTTTCCTCTTCCTTCCTTCCCTTCCTCCCTCCCTCTCTTTTCCTTCCTTCCTTCCGTCTTCTCTTTTTCTCTTCCTTCCCTCCCTCCCTCTCTTTTCCTTCCTTCCTTCTTGCCTTTTTCCTCTTCCCTCTCTTTTCCTTCCTTCCTTCCTTCTTGCCTTTTTCTCTTCCTTCCTTCCCTTCCTCCCTCCCTCTCTTTTCCTTCCTTCCTTCCTTCTTGCCTTTTCCTCTTCTCCTTCCCTTCCTCCCTCCCTCTCTTTTCCTTCCTTCCTTCCTCCCTTCCTTCTTCTTGCCTTTTCTCTTCCTTCCTTCCTTCCTCCCTCCCTCTCTTTCCTTCCTTCCTCCTTCTTGCCTTTTCCTCTTCCTTCCTTCCCTTCCTCCCTCCCTCTCTTTTCCTTCCTTCCTTCCTTCTTGCCTTTTCCTCTTCCTTCTTCCTTCCTCCTCCCTCTCTTTTCCTTCCTTCCTTCCTTCTTGCCTTTTCTCTTCCTTCCCTTCCTCCCTCCCTCTCTTTCCTTCCTTCCTTCCTTCTTCTCTTTTCTCTTCCTTCCCTCCCTCCCTCTCTTTTCCTTCCTTCCTTCTTGCCTTTTCCTCTTCCCTCTCTTTTCCTTCCTTCCTTCCTTCTTGCCTTTTCTCTTCCTTCCTTCCTTCCCTTCCTCCCTCCCTCTCTTTTCCTTCCTTCCTTCCTTCTTGCCTTTTTCCTCTTCCTTCCTTCCCTTCCTCCCTCCCTCTCTTTTCCTTCCTTCCTTCCTTCTTGCCTTTTCTCTTCCTTCCTTCCCTTCCTCCCTCCCTCTCTTTCCTTCCTTCCTTCCGTCTTCTCTTTTTCTCTTCCTTCCCTCCCTCCCTCTCTTTTCCTTCCTTCCTTCTTGCCTTTTCCTCTTCCCCTCTCTTTTCCTTCCTTCCTTCCTTCTTGCCTTTTTCTCTTCCTTCCTTCCCCTTCCTCCCTCCCTCTCTTTTCCTTCCTTCCTTCCTTCTTGCCTTTTTCCTCTTCCTTCCGTTCCCTTCCTCCCTCCCTCTCTTTTCCTTCCTTCCTTCCTCTCTTCTCTTTTTCTCTTCCTTCCCTCCCTCCCTCTCTTTTCCTTCCTTCCTTCTTGCCTTTTCCTCTTCCCTCTCTTTTCCTTCCTTCCTTCCTTCTTGCCTTTCTTCCTTCTTCCTCTCCTCTCTTCTCCTTCCCTTCCTCCCTCCCTCTCTTTTCCTTCCTTCCTTCCGTCTTCTCTTTTTCTCTTCCTTCCCTCCCTCCCTCTCTTTTCCTTCCTTCCTTCTTGCCTTTTCCTCTTCCCTCTCTTTTCCTTCCTTCCTTCCTTCTTGCCTTTTTCTCTTCCTTCTTCCCTTCCTCCCTCCCTCTCTTTTCCTTCCTTCCTTCCTTCCTTCTGCCTTTCCTTCCTTCCTTCCTTCCCTCCCCTCCTCTCTTCTCCTTCCTTCCTTCTTCCTTTTCCTCCTTTCCTTCCCTTCCTCCCTCTCCTCTTTCCTTCCTTCCTTCCTTCTTGCCTTTTCTCTCTTCCCTCCCTCCTCTCTTTCCTTCCTTCCTTCCTTCTTGCCTTTTCCTCCTTCCCTCCTTCCCTTCCTCCCTCCCTCTCTTCCCTCCCTCCCTCTCTTTTCCTTCCTTCCTTCCTTGCCTTTTCCTCTTCCACTCTCTTTTCCTTCCTTCCTTCCTTCTTGCCTTTTCCTCTTCCTTCCTTCCCTTCCTCCCTCCCTCTCTTTTCCTTCCTTCCTTCCGTCTTCTCTTTTTCTCTTCCTTCCCTCCCTCCCTCTCTTTTCCTTCCTTCCTTCCTTCTTGCCTTTTCTCTTCCTTCCCTTCCTCCCTCCTCTCTTTTCCTTCCTTCCTTCCGTCTTGCCTTTTCTCTTCCTTCCCTCCCTCCCTCTCTTTTCCTTCCTTCCTTCTTGCCTTTTCCTCTTCCCTCTCTTTTCCTTCCTTCCTTCCGTCTTGCCTTTTCTCTTCCTTCCCTTCCTCCCTCCCTCTCTTTTCCTTCCTTCCTTCCTTCCTTCCTTCCTTCCTTCCTTCCTTCCTTCCTTCCTTCCTTCCTTCCTTCCTTCCTTCTTTCCCAAGCAGTAGCCCTTAGACTTATATCCCGCTTCCCAGGGCTTTTACAGCCCTCTCTAAGCGGTTGACAGTCAGCCTCTTGCCCCCCAACAATCTGGGTCTTACATTTTACCCACCGCCCTCCAAAGCTGCCCCTGGGTGGGGGGGGTCAGGAGGAAAGAGCTTGGCAACAGCCCCCCCCCTCCTGACCTTTCCCCCACCCCCAGGGATTTTCTAAGACCCCCCCCACCCACCCACCCACTTCTGGCCCCCCAGCTTTCAGGGTCCCCCCCCGCTCCTTCTCTGCCCTGCCGTGGGACCCAGGGGCCAAAGGGGGCTGGTTAGGCCTCTTTTTTGGGGAGGGTGAAAAATTCACAACTGGGGCTGCTCCAGCTCCCACTTCAGCAAACGGGGAGTTGTAACACCCCCCACAGACCCACAGAGCCACAAGAAAAGGGAGGCTTTGGAGAAGTGGGGGGGGGAGTGGGCTACCTGGGGAGAGGTCCCCCCCCACCCCCCACCCCCAGGACAGGCTGCCAGGTTCATCTCAGCATCTCTCCCCTTGCCAGCCCCCCCCCACACCAAGCTTCTGTGATGATAAACTGTGGGACCGTCTTCTTTCTTTCTTTCTTTCTTTCTTTCTTTCTTTCTTTCTTTCTTTCTTTCTTTCTTTCTTTCCTTCCTTCCTTCCTTCCTTCTTTCTTTCCTTCCTTCCTTCCTTCTTTCTTTCTTTCTTTCTCTTCCTTCCTTCCTTCCTTCCTTCCTTCCTTCTTTCTTTTTTCTTTCTTTCCTTCCTTCCTTCTTTCTTTCTTTCTTTCCTTCCTTCCTTCCTTCTTTCTTTTTTTCTCTTTCTTCCTTCCTTCCTTCTTTCTTTCTTTCTCTTTCTTTCCTCCTTCCTTCTTTCTTTCTTTTTTCCTTCCTTCCTTCCTTCCTTCCTTCCTTCCTTCTTTCTTTCTTTCTTTCTTTCTTTCTTTCTTTCTTTCTTTTCTTTCTTTCTTTCTTTCTTTCCTTCCCTTCCTTCCTTCCTTCCTTCCTTCCTTCCTTCTTTCTTTCTTTCTTTCTTTCTTTCTTTCTTTCTTTCTTTCTTTCTTTCTTTCTTTCATTCTGGGGAGGGAAGGTCCCTGGTATTCCGGGTCATCTCATTGCAAGCGGATGAAGTGAAAGGATTAATGATTGATATCGCTCTGAGAACCAGGTGGGCAGTTTAAATTGGGGGAAGTTCCCTTGATCAATGAATAGATGAATGGACGGACGGACAGATGGATTTGTCAGACAGAAAGACAGATAGTGGATGGATGGATGGATGGACAGACAGACAGACAGACATACCGGGAGATAGAGACAGGCAGACTGACAAAGTTAAATGGACAGATAATGAATAGATAAATAATGGATAGATGGACAGACAGATATAGAGAGATGATAGATGGATGGATGGATAGATAGATACCAGTAGATAGATAGGTGGATGGATGGAAGGTAGGGAGGTAGGGAGTGAAAGAGAGAGAGAGAGGTGGGTGGGTGGATGGATGGATGAATGGAAGGTAAGTAGATAGATAGATAGATAGATATTGGTAGACAGATAGGTGGATGGATGGAAGGTAGGTAGGTAGGCAGATAGATAGATACATATGATAGGGATGGATAGATAGATAGATGGATGGATAGATAGATAGATACTGATAGATAGATAGATACAGTAGGTGGATGGAT